>NC_036863.1:36039618-36069891 GCF_002910315.2 Salvelinus sp. IW2-2015 | reverse complement strand
ACTGCCTACTTATGTAAGTGACATGGACAAGGACATGTCAAACAACGCAGCCAGCCAGCCAGGCGAGAGTTACTGGCTACTATTAAATGACATTGACAAGGACATTGTCAAACACAGTGCACACACACGCACACACACCAGCACACACACATACACAGAAACAAAGACACGAACACAAAGACACAAACACACACATGCACACACGCGCACACACATACAAAAGGGTTCCAAAAGGAACCCTTTGTTGGTTCCACTGACTGGCATCCCTGGTTGATGATGGCACATGCTCTGTATCACCCTGGACTGGAATAGTGATGCAATAGTGATGGCTCAGCATATAGGTGCCAACAAGGGGAGTGGGTTAATTGGCTCACACTGTGGGTGACAGCAGCGAGAAGGAAACAAAAGGAAACAGCAAGAAAATCCCTCAGCCAATCATATTAATTAAAGGGTATTGATGCGTGAGATGAAATTAGACAGAGCCAGGGGTAAAAGGAGATTATTGTGGGTAGAGGGTAGAGGGTCTGTGTGTTACCCTGTCTGATGAATGAAATGAGCATGGATCTGTTACTGTGATGACAGTGTAACATGTTTGCTGTGGTACTGAGGTTGTCACCCCTACCCGTATGCTACCAGACCATTAACTAGGATGAAAAAGCATGTGTGTCACAGGTGGCCGGTGGCACCTTAATTGGGGAGGATGGGCTCATAGTAATGGAACAAATGATAATGGTATCGAACACATCAAACAGGTGTTTGATACCATTCCATTCACTCCATTCTAGCCATTATTATGAGCCGTTCTCCCCTCAGCAGCCTCCTCTGGCGTCTGTGTATGTGTGTATGAAAGAGAGAGAGAGAGAGAGAGAGAGAGAGAGAGAAGTCCATGTGTTCATGGTAATGTAATGCATGGCTGCGGTATCCTGTGACATGGAGTACAAGGAGTCAGTGTTATGATTCTGCACTATATAGTCCGCTGTCTGGTTGACATTCACATCAATGTCATTGTGCCCATTCAAATGTGTGTGTGCACGCATATGTCTTCGTGAGACAGCCATGGATGGAGTATTGAGGGGAGCTTGTAAAACGGCTAACTAGCTTGAGGGAACCATTTTGGTAAACATATACAGTAGGTAGACGGTCATTTGGAAAATAGCATGTGTGCCTGCACTGAGATCAACTAAGAACTATGAACTGAATAAGCGGAACAGTTAAACTGTGGGCATATTCGTTGACATGCTAGCCTCAGTCTGTCTGGGAAATGTCATTCTGCCTCCCCTCTCCCCTCTGTCCTTGCTTTCTCCCAGCCATCCCCTCTGGTCCTACTGCCTCCCAGTCACCCCCTCTCCCMTCTGGTCCTGCTRCCTCCCAGTCACCCCCTCTCCCCTCTGGTCCTACTGCCTTCCAGCCATCCCATCTCCCCTCTGGTCCTACTGCCTACTAGCCATCCCCTCTCCCCTCTGGTCCTACTGCCTCCCAGTCACCCCCTCTCCCCTCTGGTTCCTGCTTGCTCCAGCACCCCCTCTCCCCTCTGTCCTGCTGCCTCCCAGTCACCCCCTCTCCCCCTCTGGTCCTGCTGTCTCCCAGCCCATCCCCTCTCTCCTCTGGCTCCTACTGCCTCCCAGCCTCCCCTCTCCCCTCTGGTCCTACTGCCTCCGCAGCCATCCCCTCTCCCCTCTGCGTCCTGCTGCCTTCCCAGTACCCCCTCTCCCCCTCTGGTCCTACTGCCTCCCAGCCATCCCCTCTCCCCTTCTGGTCCTGCTGGCCTCCCAGCGCCAATCACTCTCTCCCCTCTGGTCCTGCTGCTGCCTCCCAGCCCCATCCCCTCTCCCCTCTCGTCCTACTGCCTTCCCAGCCATCCCCTCTCCCTCTGGTCCTGCTGCCTCCAGCAATTTCACCTCTCTCCCCTCTGTCCTACTGCCTCCCAGCCATCCCCTCTCCCCTCTCCCCTCTGGTCCTACTGCCTCCCAGCCATCCCCTCTCCCTCCTGGTCCTGCTGCCTCCCAGCAATCACCTCTCTCCCTCTGGTCCTGCTGCCTTCCAGCCATCCCCTCTCCCCTCTGGTTACTGCCTCCCAGCCATCCTCTCTCCCCTCTGGTCCTGCTGCCTCCAGCCATCCCCTCTCCCCTCTGGTCCTACTCCTCCAGCCATCCCCTCTCCCCCTCTGGTCCTGCTGCCTCCCAGCATCCCCTCTCCCCTCTGGTCCTGCTGCCTCCCAGTCACACCCTCTCGCCTCTAGTGACTCTCCAGGGTTGCTCTGCTCTGGGGAAGAGTGAGTTGTGACATAAATGGCCATCTGTAACAGGCTTGCCTGGGATTGAAAGCTCAGCGCGACACAGCCTCCCCAACAATCAATGTCTCTCTCTCTCTGCTGCCCAGTAAAAGCTCTGCTGGGAGCGCTTTCTCTCTCTCTCTTTTTCTAGCACTTAACATCGTGTCTCTCTCTTCAGAGAATTTTCGTTCTGTCTGTCTTTTTATTCCATTTACATGTTGATGGGGGGGGGGGGGGGAGGTCACACCGCAAGGCTTGTGTTGTTCTTAGATATGTTTTTTCCTTGACATGCTCAAATAACAAATATTGGTAACTTATTTGTAATCTGTTTGACTAGGAGACTTTGATCTTTGTATGTAAGTGTCTTTCCTCATGCTGAACAAATTTGTCCATAACATCCGTCAGGATAGATTTTCCTCCATCTTTGATATTTTGGAAAACCTTTGAAAACCGTTGAAAACCTTTTCTTATTAACAAATCAAAAATCACATTTTACACTTTAAATCCACTCCGCAGTAGCCTATCAACTCGAAACTGGTCATCACCATCCTGGACGTCCCTAAGATGAACCTCACTGAATGTGGTATTGATATCTAGAAAAACAAGGAAACTATATTAACAGTAATTCTTTGCAATATATAACACCAATGCTCAAAATCATCTGCAATCATCATCTCCTCATKAACCATATGGCAGATTCACTCCAGATTTGGTATTTAGACTTATTACATCAGTCTTTACTGGTTTTGAGACAAATATGGCCGCAATGTACCTATAGATGCATGTTAGCACATATGCTAATGATCAAAATGCTTAAAATATCTTCTTCTCATGAACCATGAGTCAGATTGGCTCCAGATTTGGTATATAAACTGAATGAATTATCCTCTAATGAATTTGAGAATGATTCGTTTCTGCATTCAAAGTCGGCCACTCTACACCACATCACACCAGGGCTATAAAAACTGAACCCATGGACACGAGGCCATGAAATTTGGTATGTAAACCTTATGTATTTGTCCTTAGAAGCTGTGTGAATATAAAGTCAGTTGGTGGCACTATGAATGTCATTGGCACCAGTGGCACCATAGAATGCTAGAGCAGTAACTATTGATTAAGTGATCTTTGTCTCATGCAAATGAAGGTTAGATTTACATTTTGCAGACGAACAATGAGAAATATCGTGATTAGTATATCTGCGTAGTCACATATTGTTGCCATATCACATATTGTTGCCATATAATGTGGTCTGAACATAGTGAAACATCTATATTTTATCCTGGAAAATGAGAAACCTGAAGTCCTGGGGCGTGCGCAGTCAGTGTATTACAGCTGTGAGCGTTTGTTGAAGTGTTTTGGAATGCGAATGTGGAGTGTTAATCAACTTATCTTGTGTTCTTTCTGTCATCCTGTGAACCCTGTTCATTGCTGCTCTCTCTCTCTCTCTCTTTCTTTCTTTCTTTCTTTCTTTCTTTCTTTCTTTCTTTCTTTCTTTCTTTCTTTCTTTCTTTCTTTCTGACCAAGAATTTAACAGAACTCTAGTCAGTGACAAATGAAACCCTCCTTTGGCCTTCTGCACCAACTGGCTTGACTTCCTTGTGGCAATATATTATGCTGTTCCTCATCCCAAAGCCACAGTCTCACTTGTTTCATGGTATAAAGAGGCCACTAGAGCTGCAATGCTTTTTCCATTGATCGATGTAGAGCGTTAGCAGAGCAACACAAGAGCCCTAATGGCACCTGGGAGATTCTCAGTGGCACTTCCTCATGGCTAGAGTTGGTAAAAGCCACAGTGGCTCATTGTTCACCTCTGGTACATATCTGGTGTGATGAGGACTGGTTAATAGCTCTTGTCTTCCATTTGTTCTAAGCTCAGTGTGGGAGTGAAGCATCAGATGTATTGGCCCAGACAGACAGCAAGCAGTGCTGTTTATTAGCCCTGTCTTGCATGAGCTGTCTGTTGAACAGCACATACAGCCAGCTTTCCCAATGAAATGACACTGCCATCTCTCTCTCTCTCTAAGATCCCTTGTTGTCTCCATGCTCTCCCACAGACATCCACAGGGACATGTAATGAACGGCTTCCCTGCTCTGATTGGGTGATGTACGGTGTTATTGGGTAGGATGAATCCCACATAACTCAAAGGATATGAGAAAGAGAGATAGAGAGAGAATGGGGCCATAAAGAGAGAGAGACAATGGGGAGCGGTAAAGAGAGAGAGAGAGAAAGCAAGGAAGGGAAGTAGAGAAAGAGGGAGAGATATTAGAGGGAGAGAGGGGGAAAGTGTGAGTGTTGTAGCTACATGGTTGTAAATATGAGCGTCTCTGTCACATTGTTACAGACCCTGACTCTGTTCCTATGGGAAATAACCCTTCAAATCATATACCCAGTAGTGCATAGTGCATAGTGAGTCACACCACACACACAACACAACACAACACACCACACACACACCACACACACCACACACCACACACACACACACACACACACACACACACACACCACACCACACACACAACACCACACACAACACACACACACACACACACACACACACACACACACACAGAGAGAGAGAGACCAATCTTGGGTTCTTCATCAGGATCTGTGTATCGATCGGGATCCTGCGCCGGTCTTGAATGTGAAGAAAAAAGGCGAGCAAATGGCTCTCAGGGAGGCTGAGAGAGGAGAGGGCAGAGGCATGGGAACTAACACCTGACCCTCAGTCCTCCAGAGGGTTTCTCCCAAACTGCTCTCTCATCCATGTTTCATCTCCCTCATTAAAACTGCATTGTGGATGAGAGGCGGCCCGCTAGCTTAGCCCGACCAGGCTGTTCTCTCTAACTGAGAGTGACTGAGCATTAAGCCATGGCACCACAGCACCTGCATCCTCCTGCTGGCAGACTGTCAACTAGGAGCACCACAGAGCAGGGATAAGGAAAGTGAGGAAGGTTGTAGGAGTGAACCGGACCAGACTCAGTGGCTGCATGTCTCCTAGCTGCAAGGATTCGTTATCTGTCGGTTTCTTAAATGAACACAAAGTAGACGGCAGGGACCCTGCACATGAAACGTTCAGTTAGTTTATTCCTCCTCATCACAACTACATGTGTGATACTGATGTATCTTTCATGGAGCAGAAGACAGGCTCTCTTTCATTTTGACTTAATCCTCCAATGACCCCAAACTTTTTGCTTAAAATACCAACGGCAATGATAATGGGCAGCGAGAGATAAGGTGCTGGCGAGTTCCAAGAGCTAGCCAGCAGTCACTGTTCATGACCTCAGTTTGTCTATTTTTGTCGTCAACTTTTATTCAACTATTATTCATCATTATTAGATGACGTTGCAAATATTCATTGCATTGACAACTAAACAATTTGTATACCCTTTTAAAAGACTCATTTGGCTCTGTGTGTTGTTAACTCTATGACAAGTATTTTCCTACCTTCCTAACTGACAATCTCCTATTCTTCTGTTCAACTCCAAGTTCCTCTCAACCCTTAATATCTATTACATGACTCTTCTATCTGTCCCTGTCCATGCGCCCTGTCTAATAAAGCTGTGTGCTGACTGTTTCCTCTGCAGAGCCCCAGTTGAAAGGCATCGTGACCAGGCTGTACAGTCAGCACGGATACTACCTGCAGATGCAGCCGGATGGCACCATGGATGGCACAAGGGACGAAGGCAGCTCTTCTGTAAGTGTGTGTTGTGTGTGTGTGTGTGTGTGTGTGTGTGTGTTTGTGTGTGTGTGTGTGTGTGTGTGTGTGTGTGTGTGTGTGTGTGTGTGTGTGTGTGTGTGTGTGTGTGTGTGTGTGTGTGTGTGTGTGTGTGTGTGTGTGTGTGTGTGGTGGTGTGTGTTTGGGCTATGGCTTGCAGTTCGGCTTAGTAGCCAGGTATTGTATACTTCTCTCAGTGTCTGGTCACTGGCACCAGTTGATTGCTCATTCAACAACCGCTGATCAGGGCTATTGGTCTGTGGCTGAGGTACTGAAGCCTATGCTTTTCCAGAATAGGTGGATACTAGATACTGGTATCGTGGTATACTGGAATAATTACACCTATACGCAGCACACAACCCAATCACCATTAACACCAACTCAGATCAGGCCATGGCAACAGTACACAAAACACAAAACCACACTAAGCACACAATTTGAAACACTGAAATATTCAGTGTTACACACAATGCATGATTAGTCTAAAATGACAAGGTGCAAAAAAACTCCCTCATCCATAAAATCCTTCATATAGTGAGGTCATGTGAAGAGAAGATAGAAGGAGAAGTAGAGAAATAGAGAGAGAGATGGAAGGGAGAGAATGGATCAGAAAGAGAGGGGGAGTGAGAGGGATGTGTGTGTGCGGTGTGTGATGACTGGGTCTGTCCTCAGCTCTCCTCCTCTGGCTCAGCTGTGTGAGGAGCAGAGCAGAGAGGAGCGTGTGGAACAGATTGACTGGTCTTTGATTGGGCTGGAGGTTGTCAGAGGGTTTGGTGCAGGGTGACTATGACACTACAGAGTGATGAAAAGGGAAGAGCGAAGACAGCAGCATGGTGAGGCAGAGAATGGGGAGGTCACATCGGAGACTTATAGACATGTCTGCTTTCTTGATATACCGTGACATCGTTGTACAAGAATATAGTTGTTATTCAGCATATAAATAAATAACCACTTGAGACATCCTCAAGGACCACTCGCTCTGCAGGTTCTTTGTTTCATTGAATTGTTGATTTACTTTTAATATGGATTGGATTTATGTATTGACTTTCAATATTAATCTTATTTGATTCCCAAAAGCGCCTTTAGAAACTGTCAACAGTGAAAATACACAAAATCAACAAGAGGATTTGACAAAGATCTTGTTCAAATATATTTAGAGATAGAGAAAGCCAGATGCCCCCTCACAAACAGCAAGGTCTGCAAATAAACAGACAACACAATCACATGTTGACAAAGACGCTGTGCTTCTTATTGCATCGGGTTTAGGTTTCAGAATGGGTGTGGATTTGATAAGGATATTTAGTTGGCACATTTAAAATCCATGGAAGCAATAATTGTTCCTTTATCTCTCTCATCTCTACTTTCTCTTTTCCACCCGATCTGTCTTCTACTCTCTCGACTCTGTTGTCCTGTTCTGATGGTTCCATTGGTCTATGTAGAATAGCTTAGTAACACCCCTGAAACCCGGCACGCCCCAGAGAGAGTGAGAAGAGACAAGAGAGATAGAGGATAGACTTGTCCTTTCTCTTCCTTCCTTCCTCCCGCCTCTGCCCCTTCCTGACGTCTATTTCTGTCATCTTTTTGTCACTCCATCCTCTCTGTTGTTCACACTCTCTTTCTCCCTTGTTTTCTCCCACTATCTCTCTCATATGCTCTCGTTCTATTCCTTTGTGTTTCACCAGTCCTCTTAGCTGTCTTCAGGGAGGTGCTGCAACCAGATTAGAGCAAGAGTATGGCAAACCTGAGGTGACGTGATGATAGCGCCTCACTCCAACAACACTCCATATCTCGCTCATGACACTGTGGCTTAGGCTCAGCGAGGTTGTGACCAGTAGGGTTATTCAGAGGTGAAACAACAGCCATGTTAATTCCTATAGAGGACATCCTAGGAAAATCTCTGATTGCTGCTCTCTGGATCGGTCTAATGTCAGTCTCATGTTCTAATGTTTCTCTCTCCTCCCTCCATCTTTCCGCCTCTCTGCAGCACAATTCAACTTGATTCCTGTGGGTCTGAGGATCGTGGCGATCCAGGGAGCGAAGACAGGGCTCTACCTGGGCATGAACAGCGAGGGGTACCTCTACACCTCTGTGAGTCCACATGCTCAACAATACATAAACCAGTAGCAACATTGGACAATATGTCTTTTACAGTAATGTTTCTGAGTAAACCTGGGGGAAATGGCTGTGTGGCAATAGGCCAGTGCCAGCAATAGAGATACTCAGTAAAGCTCTGGCTCTCTAAATGACAGTTATAATGACCATGCAACGGCTGGAACAGCCATATCAGGAGTGGACTGCTGTTGCGAAATCTCCTCAATTACGGTCTGTGTTGTTGCTGTCCATGGTGCTGAACTCTGTGCCAGGAGAATCTGGTTTCTGTCCATGATGCTGAACTCTGTGCCAGGAGAATCTGTTTGCTCTCCATGGTGCTGAAATGGACTTCAATCTGGAGTTGCACATCCTGTTCCATGGGCTTGGATTCAGCGGTGCAGTTGAGCCACTTAGAAATATACACCCCCTGTTCAACGATTTGGGGCCACTTAGAAATGTCCTTGTTTTTGAAAGAAAAGCTTCTTTTTTTTGTGCATTAAAATAACATCAAATTAATCAGAAATACAGTGTAGACATTGTTAATGTTGTAAATTACTATTGTAGCTGGAAACAGCAGATTTTTTTATTGAATATCTACATAGGCGTACAGAGGCCCATTATCAGTAACCATCACACCTGTGTTCAAATGGCACTTTGTGTTAGCTAATCCAAGTTGATCATTTTAAAAGGCTAATTGATCATTAGAAAACCCTTTTGCAATTATGTTAGCACAGCTGAAAAACTGTATGAGTTTTCAGAAGAAAGTTATTTGTTTCTGGCCATTTTGAGCACTGTAATCAAACCCAGAAATGCTAGATGCTCAGATACTCAATAGTCTAAAGAAGGCGTTATTGCTTCTTGTAAGCAGACACAAGTTTTCAAGCTGTTGCTAAACATGATTGTAAAAGGTTGTTCTAATGATCAATTAAGCCTTTTAAAATGAAACCTGGTTACTACACACACTTCATTGGAAACAGGAGTGAGGTTGCTTGATATGGGCATCTGTTCGCACTATGTGATATTCCATTAAGATCAGCTTTTCAGCGTCAATAGTAATTAGCGAAATAACATTGTTACACTGTAATTTCTGATCAAATTTCATGTTATGTTAATGATCAGAGAAATGTGCTTTTTCTTTCAAAAAAAGTACATTTTAGTGACCCCAAAACTTTTGATGGTAGATCTAGTATATTCATTTGTCCATGTAGCCTGCAGTATACATTGTGCGATTTGAATCTGCAATTGTAATTTTATGGGGCGTTGAGGTAAGTATGAGGCTATAGATACAGCGTCTGGTACTGAGGATGTACTGTTTCAGCGTTAAGTCTCTTTACAACTTAGTAATAGGGTGTAACTCTGTGTGTGATTAAGGATGAAAGGTACTGTGCCCCGAGATCCTTAGATTGCCACAGCAAACATAAAACAGCAGAATAATAACAGGGATTAGCACCTGAATTAGTGTGACCAATTACTAACTGGTGTCTGTGCTACTGTAAAGGACATTTAGAGCAATAGCACTTACAGAGTAGGGAAACATTCATCAATCTCACATGTGGGTGTGTGTGTGTGTGTGTGTGTGTGTGTGTGTGTGTGTGTGTGTGTGTGTGTGTGTGTGTGTGTGTGTGTCACAGAATCCTTTTTTTAAAACACAGGGCGTAACCGTGCGATACTTCATACATAAAGTCTGTCAGCGTACAGTGCATGTAGGGCAGACACATTCAAGTTGGGAGAGTCACGGAGAACAATCATTTGTTTGTCATTGGAGCGTTGGTGTAAGGTTGTAACAGCCACACCTCTGTCAGTGTGAGAGAGAGAGAATATCCCTGAGCTGAAGATGAACATTCTGCAATGAGAAGGCGTTTGTCTGTGTGTACAGAGGCAATAGGAGTATCGGGTTCAAAGGAAACACAGTCAAAACCCCTCGGTAACTCACATAGGCCTTCTATGTGGCTTCAAGCAGACAGACAGAGTGTCTTCCCTTAGAATAGAATAATGCTGAGAATGTGTAACCTTGTGTGTTTGGTGTGTGTTACAGTCACACACCGGTAAGCTGTTGTTTGTGAGTGCGGATGCATGTTTGAAACATTGATGTATTCTGTTTTGTGACTGTGTGGGTGAGAGGCTGAGGTGAGTGACAACAAGAGACACAGAGGACACTGCCATTGGGGAAAACCTCTGCAGGGCTCTCTCTCTCTCTAACTCTCTCACACTCTCT
Source organism: Salvelinus sp. IW2-2015 (assembly GCF_002910315.2). Classification (NCBI taxonomy): domain Eukaryota; kingdom Metazoa; phylum Chordata; class Actinopteri; order Salmoniformes; family Salmonidae; genus Salvelinus; species Salvelinus sp. IW2-2015. The sequence continues at coordinate 36,059,594 of NC_036863.1, read as the reverse complement.
CACTCTCTCTCACTCTCTCTCACTCTCTCTCTCACTCACTCACTTTGATTCTTTGTCCTCCTCTTTTCAATTAGGATGTGCATTGCAGTAAAAGCGTGATCAGCCAGCTTTTGTCAGGCTAGTGAAGCACATTGCCCAGGAGGGCAGTCTGGAGCTAATGACAAGGGGGAACTCCATGTCACAGCTCTGTTGTCTCAGCCATGAGCCTCAGCTTCCCTATACCTGTAGGAGACTCCAGGAAAATGGCTTATTTTTTTGTAAAAAATAGTACTCAGCTCTGTCCTGACCCATTTTATCATCTGTGTTCTCTGGAAAACCCTCCTGGGCCATGAGAGGGGGGAGATGTGCGAGAGAAGGGGGCCGATTGTGTGTGTGTGTGTGTGTGTGTGTGTGTGTGTGTGTGTGTGTGTGTGTGGTGTGTGGTGTGTGGTGTGTGTGTGGTGTGTGTGTGTGTGTGTGTGCGTGCGTGCGTGCGTGCGTGCGTGCGTGCGTGCGAGAAAGACAGAGAGAGAGATGGTGGGTGGGAAGAGGCACAATAGAGAGACTAGATTTCACAGATGCAGTTCCAATGCATGCCAATCAGGCCTATGAAATGAACCGCGATGATTGCGTATTTAATGGGTGTGTTGATGTACGTATGCATACCTTAAATTGTAATGTCTATGATGTAATATATGTTCAGCGCATTTGTGTAGTGGTTGATGTGTGTGTGTGTGGGCAGAATTTACACATGCGGCTGTGTATATTTGAGTGGATAATTGTGTTTGTGTCTGTGCTTGTATGAGTAATTTCTATTGTCTGCGTTTAATTGCTTGTGAGGTTATACATGTAAATCACTGTAATATCTATGTGGTGCTGTATCCGTGTGTGTGTTTTTTTTCGAGAGAGAGAGAGAGAGAGAGAGAGAGAGAGAGAGAGAGAGAGAGAGACCTGATGAATGCCTGTGTAGTCCATTCTTCACCTGTGAGGGCTGCATTGAGATGCAGGACAACACAGCCAGCCAGGTAGCATCATCTCCATCACAATGGGGGAGAAATAACAGGAGAGAGAAGAGAAGAGTAATCGGGCAAAACGGCAGGGATAGAGAAAGAAGGGATGAGGTAGAGAGAAATGGAATGGAATGATACAGAGGGAGACATGTTGCCAGCCAGGCAATTAAGTGCACTTAGCTAGAAGTAATACTGTCTGCAGGCAGGGTTCCTTCTTTCTATTCATTTATCATTAGTCCAGCACCAAGGCTCTCTGCTAAGATGGTACAAATAAGTAAGAGATGTAGACTTGGTTGCCGCACCAGTGACATCTGTTGTTGTAGTCTTTCTAGCCACACAGCATCAGATAGCGTGTACATATCTGTATGTGTATTGGGTGTGAGAGTGTTGTGAACAAAGAGCTTTGTTTTGACAGATGTATCACTGCTGTGTAATTTACCCCGAGCCTATGAGAAAGACCACTGCTGATCTAATGACACACAGAGACATCACAAGTACACTATCTCCCTCCGTTCTCTCTCTCCTATGAAGGGGATATTGAAAGGGGGATGACAAATGGAGGTATGAAGGGATGAGAGGTGGATGCGTGGTCACCTCTGTCACTCCCCTGCATGTGAATCACATCAACAGAGACTGTCAATCAACCCAGAGATGAGTGTACAGTAGGCAGTAGACTCCACTTACACATCCCCTAGCCCCAACTCACTCTGCTCCTAGCTATCACTCATACAATATAACATCATACCAAGCCGTGGCATCATAAACCATTAGAAAAGGGCCATGTAGTTATGGTGACAGAGGGCCATCTGCATGCCTCACATGCTGACTACACCGCCACGCGCTCGCGTTCGCCGTCGCGCTCATTTTGATTTTGTCCATCCACACCAGACACAATCTGGGCACGCAGGTTAAAATACCAAAACCAACTGTGAATCAACTACACACATGAAACATTCGTGGATATTTAGCTAGCTTGTCCTGGGAGATGAACATTTGGTTGTTATTTTAGCTGGCATGCGTATAGAGTAGAATTTTGACCCGGAGTCATACAAAATCGCGTGTTTCTCTACTCCGACGATTAATCCACAGATAAAAAGGGAAGCCTAGTGTGTTTTTAGTTCATCTTTAATTAATCTCTCCTCTTTTGTCTTTCAAGCTTCCACATAGGTCTGTAACTTCCTGATATCCAGTCAGGAGGGGACTTGCAGCAAGTGGCGCGTCTCAAATAGAAACAAGCTCTATTTTAGCACTTGGGTACGCAGATGCTCGTTCACAACCTCCAGCCCAATCAAAGACTAGCGCTTGAGCGGTGTGGGTGAAATTATTGAATAACCTGTATATTGCAATGCTTGTGCACACAACATGGCCAGTGAGGTCAGCCTCACCCTCTGTTAACCCCTCTCTTTAAGTGCATCTACAGTGCCGTGAAAAAGTATTTGCCACCTTTCTGATTTTTTATATTTTTGCAAATTTTTTATACTGAATGTTATCAGATCTTCAACCAAAACCTAATATTAGATAAAGGGAACCTGAGTTTATAAATAACCCCAAAAATTGATACTTCTTTTTTTTTATTGAATTAACAAAGTTATGCAACACCCAATTCCCCTGTGTGAAAAAGTAATTGCCCCTTACACTCAATAACTGCTTGTGCCACTTTTAGCTGCATTGGCTGCAACCAAACACTTCCTGTAGTTGATCAGTCTCTCACGTCGCTGTGGAGGAATTTTGAGCGACTCTTGCATGCAGAACTGCTGTAACTCAGCAACATTTGTGGGTTTTCAACCATGAACTGCTGGTTTCAAGTCCTGCCACAACATCTCAATTGGGATTAGCCCATTCCAAAATGTTAAATGTGTTGCTTTTTAACTATTTTCATGTATACTTGATTGTGTTTTGGATCATTGTCTTGCTGCATGACCCGGCTGTGCTTCAGCTTCAGCCTCAGCTCACAGACGGCTGGCCTGACATTCTCCTGTAGAATTCTCTGATACAGAGCAGAATTCATGGTTCCTTCTATTAAGGCAAGTTGTCCAGGTCCTGAGGCAGCAAAGCATCCCCAAACCATCACACTACCACCACCATGTTTGACMATTGGTATGAGGTTCCTAATGTGTATGAGGTTCCTAACTTTTTTTAATGAAATAAATGAAATAAGTATGTAATTGTTGTGTTATTTGTTCACTTTGGTTGAAGATCTGTTTTGGTTGAAGATCTGATAACAAAAAGTTTCAAAAATATGCAAAAGTAGAGAAACTTTGAAAGGCGACCAATACTTTTTCACAGCACTGTATGCCTTCTTAACCCTTGTGTTGTCCTTAAGGTTCAAAAAATGACCCAACACTATGTATAACAGCAGAGAAAAACCCCTAAATGATATTTTTTCAACTTGAAATTTGATGACTTTTCCTAGAGTGACCCAACGTTAAAAAAAGTGAAACATCGCCTTTGTTCATATTTCCATGAAAGCTGTACACCACCAGGGTACAAAGATTGTCTTAGGGTCATTTTTGACCCGGCAGTTATAAAATCATTTACACACCACAAAAACAACAAAGACACACACACACACACACACACACAATGAGAAATTGAGATTATGTGTGCTACTGTTTGAACTCAGCCAGCAGCTCCTGAAGAGGAAGATCACAATGGTTGACACAGTTAGAAAGAACAAGCCTGAGCTCCCCCCTGCACTCCTCACAACAAGGTCTCTCTTCTCATCAAAGTTTGCCTTCACCCCCACCACCACTCTATTTTCTTACCTCCCAAAGAGGAACAAGAATGTGGTCCTCCTGAGCACACTGCACAAAACGGCTGAGATCAGTGATCATGAGGATAGGAAGCCAGCCATCATCCTGGACTACAACCACAACAAAGGATGCGTGGACAACCTGGACAAGGTGATTGGAACTTACAGCTGCAGGAGGATGACTGCCCGCTGGCCCCTGGTCATCTTCCATAACATCATTGATGCGTCCTCATACAATGCTTTCGTGATATGGAACAAGATCAACCCTACCTGGATGCCTGATAATCGAAACAAGAGGAGGGTGTTCCTGGAGCAGCTGGGAAAGGCACTTGTAACCCCACGCATTCAAAGAAGGGAGTGCCTCCCCCGCACAGCAGCCTCTGCAGCGCTTGTGAAAGCTGTTCAGGGGACTGAATATTGTCCTGATCCACCTGAGGCTGCAGCTGGGGCAGGCAAGAGGAGGATATTCCAATTCTGGCCCCCAAAGAAGGACTGTAAAACAAATACTATGTGCTGCACATGTGAAAAATACATCTGCAAAGTCCATGCAGACACACTTGCATACTGTCCTACATGTGCTAATTAGAGATGATTGATTTATGTTCTTCACATTTTTGTTTTCTATCTATTATCTTATTTTATTCGTGTTTATTGTTGTTGTTTATACACCTTGTGGGTGGGGGCAATGGTTAAAAAATGGGAGAAGGCTAGTATTTTGCAGTTGAATTCCTCATTGTACAGTATATAAGAATATATCACTATGTTGCCAAAAAAGTTCAAGACTGTTATTGTTCAATAAAATGCATTCAAATCTTTCTGCTACTTTCTTAGGCTATATGTGCTATCTCTTGCTAAAAAACTATGTTGACACCTATGCAATACCTTCAGCAATAATAATAATAATAATAATAAACCTCTACTTTAGTATAGAAAACAATTATGACAGGTGTGTTTTAATAAAAGGGAGTGGTGTCCACTGATTAAATGCAGTCTTTCTGCATTGTGAAGCGGGAAAACCCAGATATTCACAAAGTTTGTGATGAATGACAGGTTGTTTCTTCATGCAAAATAGATTTTTGCATGGGGTTTAAAATTATTCAATTAAGCGGCTTTATTTGAAGGGTTTAGTGAAGGCAGGTCATTTTTGACCCTTAGGACAAGGGGAGTATACAGAATGTTAAGACTACACAGGGGTTAACTTATGTAATAGGCCATGTCACAGAACATCTGCACCTGGTTCTAAAAACATCAACAACATGTGCTAGTGTCCCCCACGTCTGCACACTCCAAAACACACACACACACACACACACACACACACACACACACACACACACACACACACACACACACACACACACACACACACACACACACACACACACACACACACACACACACAACACACACACACACACACACACACACACACACACAACACACACAACACACACCACTACACACACATACAACACACACACCACAACACACACGATACACACACACATCCACACACACACACACACTCCATCACACACACACACACACACACACAGAGGAAAGACCCAATAGGAGATTCAGTGAAAGTTTTGAGGGGGGTTGTTGCTACAGCGTTAATGCAGCACCATGAAAATATGGCGGGATTACTGTAGCTAGGCAGATTTCACAGCATCTCCTAGAATACCCGGGACTGCGGGGATGGTCAACAGACCCAGGCAGGGCTGCCTAATGTGTCACTACCACCCCTGCTGGCAATACAGAGCACTGCACCAAGGAAACAGGACCTCAGTCTTACTATGAGCCCAACACATATTGTATTTTACTCTCCCGTCATATTTACTAAGCATTTGCACTGGTGCAAGAGGTGATTTACTTATCAGAGAAGAACAGACAAAGTAGAGGTGGCAGGACGTGCTAAAGATGACATTTTGTTATGCGAAAGGAGGTTGTTTGAAAGGGAGAAAGTGGCATAGAACTCCCCCACTATGGGAGACTCTCAATTGCATACTCCTCACATTTTCTCCCCTCTCTTCCCACCTCCTTCTCAAAACCCATGGGAGGAGAATGTCAGAGAGGTGGGACCTCTGGCTTTCTCAACCAATGGTTTTGAGAAGGAGGCTAGGAGAGTAGTATGCCATTGAGATTCTCCCTATGAATCTGCATGAATAGCCCTAAATGTATGAATGRCTAATGGGTGAGGAAGAGGCACCAGTTACAATGTAAACACCTTGTGTGCTAGCCTCTGGCCTGAGTCCTTGGCCTAACTACTGTTTCAGGAGAGCAACGTAGCGTGATGTATGGTGGCGTTAGGAGTTCAGCCTCCTGGAGCAGGTAGAATAGGTGTAATCAGGCACTGAGGGAGGAGGAGGAGGAAGAGGAGGAGGAGAAAGAAGAGGGGTGAGGAGAAGGTCGGGACACTGCTCTGCATGATAAAGAGGTTCTTCCCATCCTCAGGATTCTCTGCACGGACGCTGGATATTACCTATTTCGCCAGCTTTCATTAAAATTCATTCTGGCTGGAGATGCAGGGAAAGGAGGCTGCCCGAGTCAGTCAGTAAGTCACAAGTGAAGGATGAGATTTTTATTTTATTTAATATTCCCCCCCCCCACCCCCTTCTACACTTAAAAATGGTGACCCTCCCTGTCACGTTCAACACACACTCAGCAATTATTTACTCCACTGGTGGTTCTATAGGTACTCAGTGGAAGTTCAAAGGTCACATTGKGGGGGGGGGGGGGGGTCTTCCATTCTACAGAGATAGATAGTAGATTACCTGGGTCCTTGAGGCTGACTCATGGATTAAAGGCATGGTAATTACAGAAACTAGATTGTATGAGATTCGTCAAAGCAGTCATGGTAGCTGAGTTGGAGGTTATAAGGATGATTAGTTCAGGGGTTTAGCGGTAGGTTATGATGAGGGTCCTTCCTCTGTGCTGACGTCTTTCCAGGAAACCTCAGGAGACGTCCTGCTAACATATGCTGTTAGATCGACGTCATAATGAAGATGTGGGTTAGAATTAGGCTCATTCCACAGGATTTATCAAAGATTATCGTCATGGTAGTGTTTACAAGTACAATACATGGGATATCGTCAGGGTCATTTCAGAAGTCGACTGGTGGGTTTTCGTGAGGGTATAATTTCAGAGAGGAAATTGTGTTATCATGAGGGTCAATTTCAGAATTGAAGGTTATCTAGGTCTTAGTAATGGGTTATCCTGACTGGTGATGATTCAGAGGTTGATTGTGGGTTATGGTGACACAGAGGTCAGTGGTAGGGTCCTAGGTTATGGTGATTGGAGACTAATTGTCCTTGGTGCCCTCCTTCCAACTGCAGGTCCTGAGGGAGAACCAGGGGAGAACCAGGGGAGCAGGCCTCAGACTCAGACCCTCTCTCTCCCAATGACATGCCACTGGCATTAAACAAAGCCTGTGTGTCCATGTATGCTGATGATTCAATGATATACTTGTCAGCAACCACTGCTAATGAAGTCACTGAAACCCTTAACAAAGAGTTGCAGTCAGTTTTGGAATGGGTGGCCAGTAAATTGGACCTGAATTTGGTCATGAATGGTGTGGCTGTTGAACAAGTTGAGGAAACTAAATTACTTGGTGTTACTTTAGATTGTAAACTGTCATGGTGAAAACATAATAGATTAAATGGTTGTAAAGATGGGGAGAGGTTTGTCCGTAATAAAGAGATGTTCTGCTTTTTTGAAACCACACTCCGTAAAGCAAGTCCTGCAGGCTCTAGTTTTGTCTTATCTTGAAAATTCTAAATTGTTTGCAAAGTCAACTTACACACAGCTCTGACACACACACTAGCCCCACCAAACATGCCACCAGAGGTCTTTTCATAGTCCCCCAAATCTAGAACAGATTTAAGAAAGCATACAGTACTATATAAAGCCATTATTGCATGGAACTCCCATCCATCTCATATTGCTGAAATTAACAGCAGACCTGGTTTCAATAAACAGATAAAGCAACACCTCACGGCACAACGCCTCTCCCCTATTTGACCTAGATAGTTTGTGTGTATGTATTGATATTATGGCTACGTGTGCCGTTTTTAAATGTACGTAGTTCTGTCCTTGAGCTGTTCTTGTCTATTAATGTTCTGTATTATGTCATGTTTCATGTTTTGTGTGGACCCCAGGAAGAGTAGCTATGGCTTTCGCAACAGCTAATGGGGATCCTAATAAAATACCAAATACCCTTTCTCTCCCTCTCCACCCTGATTAATAATGAATGAAGCAGATCATTTATCAAGCTCCTTAAGATACCAAACCTGACAGAAGACGTATAAATAACTCTGTGATCTGGGGGGGCTGGGGGTGGAAAGTACCTACAGATGAGGGTGGCCTAGGTGGTCCGGAGGTACAATAGAGAAAACGGGTTCGAGGGGAACTGAGGAAGGATATGAGGGCGTGGCGGAGCAGGGCGAGGTGGAGATATGGTACCGCGTGATTGACTTTCCCAGACACGCCCAGCACCTTGAAAGTGAGAGGTGATGATCTGGGAGCGTGTGACCATGGAGCTCCTTCATCCCTGACGAGTCCACTACTGACTCCTTAATGCCCCTTCTTATTGCCGACTCGTCCTCCCCCAGTCTCCCCCAGTCTCCCTGAGCCCCAGAGAAAGTCTTCAGTCAGCTGTTTCTGCCCTTCTGCTCGCACTATATAAATCGTGCAGATTAGGTTTGCTCTCTGACAAGGGAAGGAGGCTGACGGTGACTAAGAGAGATGTATACCTGTCGCTAGTGGTTACAATCACCAGGCAACATTCTGCAGGGTTTAGTGGTCCTTATGTTAGTGCTGGACATAGAGGGGTTAAACACTGGTGTAGGGACTGTGGAGATGTTCTAACAGCCAATAACTGTCGAGTTTCCATTTACCCCAGTGTTTTACCCAAAAGGCTCAGACTTTTCTGTTTCCATCTACGTGGGCCGGCAGCCATGTTTTACTGGGCCATGGCTTCGGTGGAACTGCTCTAACTTGGGGACACCTTCTCACAAAGCAACAGTCTTGAATGACGTAGAGGTTGTTGATTCTGCTCGCCCCAAGTTTCGGGTCACCCCAAGGAAACACAATAACACTAGAGCCCATATTACCATAAGACACCGGTAACACACAGGTGTGGGGTAAGTCTTAGGTGGAGGTGCACCATAAATGTTGGATAAGCTTTAACTTTGAAGGGGATGGGTTCTGCTATGTGTGTTCACTTTCAGCCAGTATTACAGTGTGTTAGTGCTCTGTACTGAATTTTGAATTTGAAGGTTGAAAGGGACTTCCATTGAACCATTTGTTCTGCCTCCGTACTTTCATGTGTTTTCAAAATAACTGTGAATGTATTGTTGTGTGTGTATTTATTCATTTGCATACTATGTGCGTGTATTTGTAGGTATGTGTCAATCTTTTGTTTATGGGAGAGTCTCCCAGCGGTTTCTCCCTTCCACTGTACCTTTAGAGGGCTTTGTTAAGTTTATACCACTGATGCTATAACGTAATCCCTCTCTATGAGTGTAATAATTCCACACTCTTCTCCCCAAAGACCAGGATGTTCTCGCTTTTTCAAAGAAACATGAATACACATAGAATCCAAGCATTCCCTTCCATTCCCCTTAGTCACAACTCTCTTAATGAATCTGTTTTTCACTGAGCGTGTGTGTGCGCCTACGGTCTTTGTGAGCACATACTCTGCATGCATTGGAATGTCTGTTTGTGTTTCTGGGTTAATGGGTACAGTCGATCCTCTCATGATGTTTGTTGTGTTTGTTCCCCTTTAGGAACACTTCACTCCAGAGTGTAAGTTCAAGGAGAGTGTGTTTGAGAACTACTACGTGACCTACTCCTCCATGCTCTACAGACAGAGCCAGTCGGGTCGCTCCTGGTATATCGGTATCAACCGCGACGGACAGGTTATGAAGGGCAACCGGGTGAAGAAGACCAAGGGAGCCGCACACTTCCTGCCTAAAGTCATTGAAGGTTGGTCACGTGCCCTCCTGTCCAAGCTATGATGAATGTTTGAGAGGAACAAATAAGACACGGATATATCAGAAACATATTAAGTTATCATAGATGTCATAGATGTGCACTGGACACTCAACTGTTTCTCTCTTCTGCTCCACAGTTGCCATGTACAAGGAGCCATCGCTACACGAACTAGTCAATGAACAGAAAGAAAAAGAGAAGGAAAAAGAGAAGGAAAGAGATAAAGACAGCCCTGCTCGGAAGACAGTGAAGACGTCAGAAGAACGTCATGAAATAACATTCTCCATCAAGAACTGCAGGAAAGAGAAAAAAGCTCCCAAGGCTGACGCCTCGTAGCACAGGGGACCTAGGGGAGGGGAGGGGGAGCAGTGACACTGAGAACTCAATGGGGACTCAATCACCCATCATGTGTTGGGCTTGCTGGAGGAATGACCCTCATGGGCCCCCTTTACCAGAAGTACACTGGGCTGCACCATGCTGAAGTGTCAGGGGTCAACACCTCATCAGCAGCTCACCAGGTCTGGTTCTGGGAGGGTTTCCTCTCACCTATCACCAGAGAGAGAGAGCTGGACCAGGGCCCGAGTCAGCATCACCACCCTTCCTCCCTGTCAATCACATCTACCCCTCCTCTAGTACACTCACTACCAAAAGCACAGCCTGTGTCATACCTCTTTAATTGATCTACTGCCCTCCATCACCTGTCTCAATTTTCAGAAATAACCTACCCTCGCCCACACACAGTCATTTCTAATCAGTGTATTTTGATGTATGTGCGTGCGATTGTGTGTGTGGATGTTGGAGAAAAAGTGTGTAACACTAATCACTTTGTCATCATAATCGCTATGCGTGGGTCCACTCTTCTAAGTAATGGAAATCACCATGGTGACAGTGTCGCTATGCCTGGCCTCCACCATCTGCCCACCTGCAAATCACACACCCCACAGCTGGACTTGGGCCATCAAAATGATGTTTTATTGGACAACATCAGGGGGATCTAGATCTATTTATATTTGATAGTAGGCCTGTCTGTTGAACTGCAGTCAGCCAATCAATTTCAAAAATGCCAAATATTCTGCTGAAAGAGAAAAGTCAAGCCAGCTCTTTTGGGATCAGAGATATCTACAGGCTACAGGATAACTTTTTCAGTGACCAGCCTTTTCTAGCTCACTCTTTCAAAGTCCATTTCTCCTTTGATCAATCACAATGAGGAAATAAATGGAGGGAACTGAAGAAGTTTATCATATTAAATCATGAGGATGATGTAAAGGATGATAATGAGGATGATGATGATGATAAGGATAAGGATAATTACAATGGTTACAGTGATTATGGTGATATTGATGATTCAACTGCCGCATAGCCTTGCAATAATCTCACAGGCAAAATAACGAGACAGAAATGTCAGGGTATTCAATTATCTGAAGTTGATAGCCATTTGCCCTTCTGGAGCCATGAAAGCACCATGTCCAAATTACTCTTAGAACCCTGACTGGGACATGACTGCCATGTGTGGACCCACATAACAGTAGCTTGACAGAGATGATTTCAGATTGGGCTCAGCAGGCTGATTCTGAGCATGTGAGAGAGTGATGGAGCTAAAAGCCCTCTGGGCCCAATGTTATTCTGATGCAACTCTTTGAAGGTTATTTCCTGGGGATTTTATGGAATACAGCCATAATTGCTTAGGTTATTCGCTTAAATGTATGTAAAAAAAAAAATGTAACATGTCTCTGCAATATTTGTACAGGTTTGAGTCTCTGTCAGAGCTGGGCTGTGTTAAAAAAGAAAGTACGGCATTTTATACAAGTGAGGGAGATAGTGACAGTGGTTATGAATGTGCATGCTTAGAATACTCCCAATTGCTAGCCTGCTCATAATTCACTAAACTATTTCAGATAAATGGTAAGGATTGGACCTGTTAAATCTGATTAAATTATCTGTCACCTGAAAGGTAGTGCTAGTGACCGCTGAGTGTATCCTTTGCTTGGCAACAGTTGTCGACATGAAGCAGAGTTTAAAGCTGACATCAAAGTCTGAGGAGGCTCTTAGCTGGAGCACAATAGATATATGAGACTTTCTGGATTAGTTTTTATAAGACACAGCTGGAGCACCTACTTGCTATTCTAAAGACATCTCACTGCTTATCCCCTCACCGGAGTTATCAAATCACCACAGAGGAATCTACTCGCAAATATGGATTTCTTTGTGTGCGTGGCTGTTTGTGATTGTGTTCTTCTCCCAGTGTATGGATGTTTGTGGGAATATGTGAGTTTATTTTGGGAGTGCATAGTGTGTGTATCCATGTTCGTGCAAGTGTCTGTTTCTGTGTGTGTATCTGTGTGTTGAGTGGGAGGGAACTTTTACAATGTCCTTCATACTGGACATGGGGCACTGTGAGGGGTGTCTTAGTGATGTCCTTCTCTGTGGAGATGATGTTTAGGTGACAAATGGCCACCTTTCAAACACAGCACTGCCACTGCATTGTTATTGGCCTGAGAGTGCTGAAGAAAGCAATGGGCAATAACATCTGAAACAAATCATGGACATAACAGTACAACATACACAGGGACATCCTGGTGTACAGAAGGCTGATTTTCTAAGCATGGGGATATATACAGTAAAATGCCCAAAGGCATTGCTGCGTAGCTTGTTCCTGCCATGGCGGCTGTGCTGTCAGAGTGAGATAGCAGGGGTGTTCTGTGTGACCAGCTCCTGTCCTGTCTAGTGGGTCACTGAGAAGGGATGGCAACACAAGTGAGCTTATACCATTGTCCCTTAGAGAGCTCGTCTGTAAGAAACAGGCAATAGCAGTGAACTGCCTGTAAATATGTTCCACAACATTACAGAAGATGAGGGAAAACACAGAGAGGGAAAATACATAACAAATGAAAATCAAATCTAATTTTATTGGTCACATACAGTACACGTGTTTAGCAGATGTTATTGCGGGTGTAGCGAAATGCTTGTGCTTCTAGTTCCGACAGTGCAGCAATATCTAATAAATAATATCTAACAATTTCACAACATATACCCAATACACACAAATCTAAAGTCAAGGAATGGAATTAAGAATATATAAATATATGGATGAGCGATATCAGAGCGGCATAGACTAAGATACAGTTAAACAGTATAGAATGCAGTATATACATATGAGATGAGTAATGCAAGATATGTAAACATTATTAAAGTGACATTATAAGAATGTTACTTGTTCCCAAAATGTACAGAATGTGAGCATGTTATTGAGGATAAGAGTATGTCTGAGATGGTCTAGAATGTTCTAAGAGGGTCAGAGTGTGTAGGCAGTCGTTGAGATACAGTCATGTTCTGAAATGTCAAGCCTGCTTTTTGGGGATGTAGACTATCTGAGAACGTTTTTGGGTTAGACTTCATTTTAGGGAATGAGGGTTCCTTGCTGAGTTCTAATGTATGAGGAGGAAACTTCACTAGTTCTGAGATAGAATGTGACGCAGAGAAAGTTATCAAGTTCTGAGAAAGAATGTGAGGCAGAGAAAGTTATCAAGTTCTGAGAAAGAATGTGAGGCAGAGAAAGTCAGCAAGTTCTGAGAATGTGAGGCAAAGAAACTATGAGAAAGAGGAAGTCAATGAGAGTCAACGAAAGTTCAATAGTTTTGAAATAGAATGTGAGGCAGAGAAAGAGGAAGTCAATGAGAGTCAAMGAAAGTTCAATAGTTTTGAAATAGAATGTGAGGYAGAGAAAGAGGAAGTCAMTKAGAGTCAAAGGAAGTTCAATGGTTCTGAGATAGAATGTGAGGCAGAGAAAGTTCACTAGTTTTGAGGTAGAATGTGAGACAAACTGGTTCTCTACGTCTGAAACAGAATGTAGGCAAAGTTCACTTAGTTTCTGTTATTGAATTTGAGGCATAAAAAGTTCACTATTTCTGATATTGAATGTGAGGCAGAGAAAGTTCACTAGTTCTGATATTGAATGTGAGGCAGTAAAAGTTAGCTAGTTCTGAGATAGAATGTGAGGCAGAGAAAGTTCACTGTTTGATATTGAATGTGAGGCAGAGAAAGTTCACTAGTTCTGATATTGAATGTGAGGCAGTAAAAGTTAGCTAGTTCGAGATACGAATTAAGATAGAAAGTCAGCAGGTTCTGAGAAAGAATGTGAGGCAGAGAAATTCAGCAGGTTCTGAGAAAGAATGTGAGGCATAGAAAGTCAGCAAGTTCTGCRAAAGAATGTGAGGCAGAGAAAGTCAGCAAGTTCTGAGATAGAATGTGAGGCAGAGAAAGTCAGCAAGTTCTGAGAAAGAATGTGAGGCAGAGAAAGTTTACTATGAGAAAGAGGAAGTCAATGAGAGTCAAAGAAAGTTTAATGGTTTTGAAATAGAATGTGAGGCAGAAAAGGTTCACGTTTTGTGATAGAATGTGAGGCAGAAAAAGAGGAAGTCACTTCGAGTCAAAGGAAGTTCACTAGTTCTGAGAAAGAATGTAAGACAGCGAAAGTTAAGAAATAATGTGAGGCAGAGAACGTTCTGAGATAGAATGTGGGACAGAGAAAGTGCACTAGTTCTGAGAAAGAAAGTAAGACAAAGAAAGTTCAATTGTTCTGAGATAAAATGTGAGGCAGAAAAAGATTACTATGAGAAAGAGGAAGTCAATGAGAGTCAAAGGAAGTTCAATAGTTCTGAGATAGAATGTGAGGCAGAAAAAGTTCACTAGTTTTGAGGTAGAATGTGAGGCAAAGTTCACTCATTCTGATACTGAATGTGAGGCAGTGAAAGTTCACTAGTTCTGATATTGAATTTGAGGCAGTGAAATGATATTAAATGCGAAGCAGGACTGTTTGGCAGTGGTGGAAAAAGTACCCAACTGTCATAATTGAGTAAAAGTAAAGATACCTTAATAGAAAATGACTCACGTAAAAGTCAAAGTCACCCAGTAAAATACTACTTAAGTAAAAGTCTAAAAGTATTTGGTTTAAAATATACTTAAGTATCAAAAGTAAATGTAATTCCTAAAATGTATTTAAGTATCAAAAGTAAAAGTATGAATCATATAAAATTCCTTATATTGAGCAAACCAGACACCACCATTTTCTTGTTTATTTTTATTTACGGATAGCCAGGGGCACACTCCAACATTCAGACATTATTTACAAATGAAGCATGTTTTGGCAGAGGATGACCATGGATGTTCTCTGTTTAGTTAGTCCACTAGATCAGCGGCAGTAGGGATTACCAGGGATGTTCTCTGTTTAGCGAGTCCGTCAGATCAGAGACAGTAGGGATGACCAGGGATGTTCGGTTGATAAGTGGGTGAATTTGACAATTTTCCTGTCCTGCTAAGCATTCAAAATGTAACGAGTACTTTTGAGTGTCAAGGAAAATGAATGGAGTAAAAAATACAGTATCTTAAGGAATGATTTGAAGTAAAAGTAAAAGTAGTCAAAAATATAAATAGTAAAGTATAGCTACCCCAAAAAACTACTTGAGTATTTTTACTTTAGTACTTTACACCACTGCTCTTTGGTTCTGATATTGAGAGCACGCCAGAGGGATATTTAGCTGGTTGAGGCAGAAATAATGAATTAGCTATCATAAAGTAAGGCAAAGAGAGCTCTTTTCTTGATTAGAGCAGAATTTAAGGCAGAGCAGGTCCCACAAGGGGAAGGGGAGGGGTAGTGACGTTGAGAATACAAGGACAGTTGTGGTTCACACACGCCCGCTCATGTCCGCTTCGAAGTCACACTTAATGCGCAATCTCACCAAAAGGTGTCCTATATGTCTACTGCCCATTAACCTTCCCTCTACACACTGTGTGCTTGTACGTGCGTTCGTTTGCACGTGTGTGTCTGTGTGGGTGAGTGAAAGAGTGACTGAGCGAGTGCAATGGCCTACCTGTATGTGTGCATGAGTGTGTGAGGGAGAAAAAGGAGAGAAAGAGAGAGGGGGAAAGAAAGAAAGACAAGGAATGAGAGTGAAGTGACGATCGATAGACTCAATAAAAGCCAAAGTGGAAAGCAATAGTATAGCGTTGAGAGCAATAATGTCCCTTAGGTGCAGTGGGAGGAGCAACCCATGTTTGTGGACAATGAACTCAAGAGCAATTTTGTTCCATTCCAACGTGTAAACTGGACAAAGTGGCCTGATGCACAACAAATGTGGGGGCAGATATTTCTCCCATCTTACGGTACACTTTAGAGATCAACAGCCCCATACAACTGGCCAGTGTGATCTGACCGTGTACTCAGCTACTTGGGTTTCTGTCGTTTACCGTCCTTTTCCGAGACTCTGGGGACAATGCTGTGGAACTCCATTAGAGTGCACTCTGTTTGAAGGACTTTGGTCTTAGGTTCTGATCCAACTGGGGTCAAACAGGGAACACCACTCTCATAATAACAAGAGAAAATAGTGGTTAAAATGTCATTATAATAATAATAATAAATATTTATAGAGTTCTTATGAAGGGATTTGACAGTACTGCCGAAGTCTGGCTTAGCCTTTTTGACTGTTTAAGTATGATTTAACAGCGATGTTTAAGGTATAGGGGCTGTCAGTCTACAGTACACAACTAAAGGCCAGGGAAATTGTTTGGATGGACAACAAACCTAGCATTTGTTGGTGCTTTCCTGGCTCATTGTTTCATAGAAATATTACTATATAGCTATGTCCATATATAAATAATATATGGGATATATGTGTGTGAGGTGTTGTACTGATATTTTTCAAATATCTCCAAGAATAGGTGGTGAACATTTTTCTTGTTGTGTTTTATTTGGCTTTGTCATGTCTTTCTGATGCAGACTCTTGGGAGGGAGGTTTTTCTCTCCTCATACCAATCCTCCCTTCAGTGTGGTTTTGTAGGTGAACAGCAGGGTTGTGTTGGGGGGAAGTGGTAAGGACACTGGTTCATCGTTCCCACAGAATGCTAAATGATGCAGTGTGAGCTTCCACCCAAACTAAATCCTCTGGGTGGAAGCTCACAGTGTGAATGATTTACCGTATGCCAGAGATTTAAGCCTAAACTGTAAATGTTGTCAAAGTTCAAAAGAGCATGTGGAAACATGCAAAGGGCCAGATCTGTCCTCCTGAAGCCAACACCTGTCTGTCAGTCAGTTATGACCTTTCCCAGCAATGACCAGACTTCCCCAGCACCCACTGGGCTCAGCGTTATGGTCACACAAGTCTTCCAAAAACAAACTACGCCCCCTCCTTTTTCCTCTCGGCTCTTGGTTTATCTCAGTCCTTTCCTCTCGTCTTCCGAAAGTAACAGACGTCTTCCAACACGAGCCATAAGTAATAACACAGGGCTTAGCACTAATGGAGCCTATGAAAGAAGAGCTGTGGTATTACCTACCAGGTGGGACTCTACATGGCAACTGAGCCAAAGTGAGCAGAGCTGGATCTCACTCTCCAGCCACAACAAAAACTGAGACCAGAGAGTATAAACAATGCAGTTAGGACTAACAACCTGCAATGGGGACAACCAGCTCGCAAGGACGACAAACAGTCATCAGCGAGGATTAACAGTTAGCAAGGAGGACTAAMAGGCTACAAAACAGTCCAGCAGTCTGCAATAAGGACAACAAATCCAGGTTGAATTGAGAATCTTTGCAACGCATGCATGCACCACCATTTACCAACTTTCATGATAAGGGATGACTCCTCCTCCACAGCAACTAGAGACACACCGGACCCTCCCCTCACCCTCTCTCTGAGTTTGACACAGACCTGTGTACATTTCTATAGTACATCACACCTGACTCAAGGGGAGATGTCTTATTATGGAATATTATTCAATAAAACAAACAGATATATTTGTATGATTGTACGTATTGTCCCTTGGTGATTCTTGTCATGACTCATGCTCTGGTCAAAAGAGGTCATCTGATGACGTGTTTTTGATTATGTGTTGTGCAAATTGACTTATAGCTAAGTGATTACAGGTTCTAGTTATGTGTGACTACTGACCAGTGGAACTTCAAGGCCTGAAGGTGAAGAAAACACATACTCTCATACCTAATCAAATCGTGTTGTGTGTGTGTGTGTGTGTGTGTGTTGTTGTCGTGTGTGTGTGTGTGTGGTGTGTGTGTGTGTGTGTGGTGTGTGTGTGTGTGTGTGTGGTGGTGTGTGTGGTGTGTGTGTTGTTGTGTGGGTGATGTGTGTGTTGTTCCCAGACTGGTATTGATCCGAGCTGTCAGGTGCTCACGAGGTGATGTGAAGAGAGACAAGTGACAGAGAGTAGCTGCCTCCTTTCCAAGCTGAGCACGGTGGCCCAGTAGGGAAACCACGTGACCCATACTCACCCTACTGGAGTCCTCTCACTGTCCTCTCTACACACACACACACACACAAGCCTCTCATTAATACAGTGGCCAAAGGGTCACACAGCCTCATCCTAGGACACAAGCACCCAAAGTCTATAAACCCTCCGCAAGGCCCTCTAGTCAACGCATGATAGCGAAGACATCACTTAATTGCCATTTAACAATACCCATCATATATGAACCCCTAAGTACATGAAACGGCTAACTTGCGTCATGGGTGGTAAACCATGTATGTTTTGGATGATAGAGATATTTTAATATAACGATTTTAGACGTGAAGGATATTTTGTGACACACACAATCATGCAGTGTTTAGAGCGTGAGAGATAAGTAAATTAGCACTAATCCCAACTGGTCGGTAAAAGAAATGGTCGAATAGTGCGAGAGGATCTCCCCAGGGCTGAGGATTAAAACAACTCGCTCATCTCATCTGATCGGACTTTATAATCAGCCTGCAATTTCAAAACCTGCAGGATTATTTAAGAACCACGGAATCAGATGAGATGAATAGCCGCATTTAATTCTCTTCGCCGATCAGGTTGTGTGAGGACGGGCCAGTTCTCTCATTGGTGATAATCAATAGCTAACCGGATTGACGGATTAGAAAGCAGTGGGAAGAAATTAATGAATGTTTCCAGCTCTGGGGCAGCAGGTTGACCGATCTAAGCAGGAAATACTGCAGATGGATTATTACAAATCACGGCTGTCAAGTATTTTAAAAAATACTGAAAATGGCCACTGACCTTTTGACCTTCGTCAAGGTCAGCTTTCCTCTGGTTACAGCTAACCAGGTGACTGCTGGGTAGAGCACAGGCATGACCTCAACTACAATGGGGAAAATATGTACTCAATGCAGTAGCTATGTTTCAACAGATTTAATCAAGCTGTGCTACGGTAGATTAATACAGTGAATATGGATTCAGGCATTACATCACACATATGAGGCAATGGTCATTGGTCRTACTGTATTTGAGGTAACCCATTACCAGAAATAGTCATCTGCAGACAACATGTGCGCTTCAGAGCAAAGCCATGACAAATATGCTATGCAAGCTTTAAGTCGTACTTTTGCCGATCTAAGAAATCTATCTACATAAATACACACTGAGACATAAATACATAGTGGTTTTTCCTACCGCTGGCTGTTTTCACAGTAGAGAAAAACGATCTGTTAAAAGTAATGATTCATTCATAAATGATTCATAATTCCTCCCAGGAGAGGCAGTGTTAGGGGGGAGGGGAGAGGGAGGGGAGGGGGACGTTAGTGTCAGGAGATGCACCTTGCATGCTGCTGAATTTCCTCATTACATTTACCATCTGGACCCAGAGCTGGGATTTCCCTCACAAACCATTCATTACACATCACACACTCCTCCACATACACATTCTTCCACACAAACATTCCTCCACACACACGCTACACCCATTCTCACCCGGGTTGGGTAGGTTACATTCTAAATGTAATCAGTTATAAAGAATGTATCASTAACGCAACTTTTGGATTATCCAAACGCAGTAACGTAATCTGGTTACTTTCTGTTACTTTTGGATTACTTTCCCCTTAAAGGGATAGTTCACCCAAATTACAACATTTCACATTGGTTTCCTTAGCCTGTAAGCAGTCTATGGACAAGGTATGACAGCAATCCATGCTTTGGTTTAGTTCCCTGATACTAGTTCCATATGCTAACGTTTTAGCATTTGTGGCACAAATCCCATTCAAGTCCTGTACCGATATTATAATTTTTCGTGAATCATTAGAAGAAGACAAAAAGGATCCATCAAACACATTTGACTTGTAGTCAGACTCGCTCAGGTGGAACAAACTTAAACTTGTGCCTTTTTTTAGAATAGCTGTCTCAGAAGGGTACAGAAGGGTCACACACATACATGGAAACACGCACAAACGCACACGCACACACACACACAACACACAACACCAACACCG
>NC_036863.1:35892972-36039593 GCF_002910315.2 Salvelinus sp. IW2-2015 | reverse complement strand
CTGCCGTTTTTTTTTAAATGCTGAATTGAATGTTATTTGAGAAAACAGAAAGGAGTCAAATGTTTTTTACAAATTCGCAAACATCCTTTCTGAATTTACAAGTAATCCAAGAAGTCATTATCTAGTTTTTCAAAAGTATCTGTAATCTGATTATGTTTTTTAAAATGTAACGTAACTGATTACAGTTCCAACCTGATTCTCACACTCTCCTCAGGGCTGACATCTTCCCAAACGTTTTTAACCAACCACGTCAACCTGGCCGTGCTAAGCGCGCCTTCTGGGTTGGGCCCCGCCTGTCTTCTTTTCTTCCATTCAGATGTTCATCGTCTCTCCCGCATCCTGGTCTGAGCGCATCACACTGAAAGGCTGAGGCCACCCAGACTATCTGTCTCATGAACGTTAGCAGACGAAGGACCACTTACACCCCATATGGCAATGCTGGAGGACACAGCGCACAAACGCTACGAAGCGCGACGATGAACACACACCACGCGAACACCCGCAGGCCTACACAGCTGACTACGAGCCCACACTTAGCACATCTACAGCCACACACACACACACACACACACACAACACACACACACACTACACCAACACCACCCACACAGCACACACACACACACACACAACCCACGAGGTCCATACTGCGAGTTGCTCATTCCTTTAAAATGAGATCAATTAACTCCTATTATTTGTGTCTTCTGCTGCCCTCTGCTGGATTTATAAGAACATCATCAGTTTGTCTGGAAACCAGCACTCCGTCAACTCACTGCAGTCAAGGCTGAAAGAAATTGAAAGTACTTTTGTTATACTTTTATAGGATACAGAATAGTATGTCCACGAGCCAAAAAGACGGTCTCCCCCGCAAGGAATTGCTTACTATGCGTGCACTCCATGTTTGTACCACAGTCCAGTTTGTGCGCTTTCTCTCGATTTGCAGACGTACCAGTCTTGCTACAGCTGTCACTCAACATAGCAAGGGCTGAGGAGCTCAGTGGCAAACCGGGGCGAGTTTTCCGTTCTCCTGAGACTGGCTATGCCCCCGTGGGAAACGTAAAGGAGTTGGCCATTTCCCTGGTCAATCGTTTGAGGTGCAGCCCCAGCCCGCTTTTTCTTCCGCTTATATTTGGGCCACTCAGAGGTGAAGACATCTCACTTCATAAGAAGGCAGTCAAAGTCAAACTCGGTTTTTGGTGTCAACAGTTCTGAGGTAAATACATTAATTTCCACAAATAGTAAGTGAAATAGAACAGTTCTATTGAATTCTACATTCACCTTGCACACCATACCCTGCGTCCAATAGCCCGCACGCGTTTAAAAATTGAGCGTTATTTCATATCCGTCCCCAAAGCACCGGAGCATGTCCTAATGTGGACGACTTATGACGATAACAGTTTACATAGACTGTCTCTCATCTTTATGTTTTTGGAGAACAATTGGTCTCGCAAGATAGGTGAGTTGACGAGTTCTATAGTCGTTCTTTTCCTCACTGCCACATCCAATTGGCCACGGTAGGCAATTACCAAAAACATACAGAACACTGGACTGTTTCAAGACAATGTGTATTTCTATCCGTTGGACCCGACACACGAGCACCTCGACACCCACAATCCCACTACCACCTGCGTAACTAGCCACCTGTATCCTAGTCATCACTCGACACTAGCACTAATCCACACACACACGACAAGCGAGCGCGACTACACACACATCACACACACCCCTACTGACGTGTAGTCGACAGCCACTACGTCACTGCGACAAACAACCAAAACCCCTCAAATCGACATTGACAGACATTCGAGCAGAGCTACACACACATCACACAGCAGAGCAGACACACGAGCTGAGCACCATCACACACTCACGTCAGTAATGCGACTACCAAACAGAGGTTAATGAACAGATACAGGCAGGGCATCTGCAGGTCCCTTGCGATGATCCCCGGCATTCTTTCATCTTGAGCTGTCCTCCCTTCGTCTGTCTCCTTGGGAGCAATGTGGGAATTCTCAGGTATAGTGTTCTATCCTTGATAGTGTTGTTGCTATCTACCATAACTTCAGTCTCTCCCTCTCCTGTTCTCGTTGCACTCTCCACACCCCCATGTTCGCTATTTGTGGGTGAACCTTTTATCTCTCTAAGGCCTCCGTCAAAGTCCAGACGACACTAGTTCTTCTCTCTCGCATTGGACTGAGCGTCCGTTGTCTGTTCGCGCTTCAGATTACATGTCAGCGTTATGTTCTCATTAGGCCCAGGGATGCTTACAACTGACCTTTTTAAAATGATGTAGGACCCCTGGACTGAGAAGAGGGGGCACATTGAGAGGAAGGGGGAGAAGGGGGGGAGTCGAGAGTCATCGAGTGGACACCCCTTATAGACATTGATGTTCCTGGCCCAATCCACCCTTAGAAAAGGTGATAACAGCTAAGCTAAGTTTTTACAAAGACAGAGCATACTACACCTCTTTGTGACAGTGGATGGAAGTGCGTGAGACTGGAACGGATTGCAATTGTTGTGGGAATTTATGGGAAAAAACATGGCAGTGTTCTCTCTGCTAACAATATCCCACAGGAATCAGCCACTGAGGCCCCTATACCGAGTCTGACGCGAAGGAGTGTGAGTCTGAAGGGGGTATGCAGGTAAATGGTTTGCGAGTGTGCAAAATAAATTGATCGCTTAGTAACATGCTATAGGCACACAAGCGCAAACATAATCAATCTGAATTGATCATCAAATACGGATGCTAATAACGTGAGTAATAAAATGTGGCGATCAGTTGGTCTATCAGCTCGACTGACTGCTTTTTGTCAGTGAAGAGCGAAACCATTTAGCAGTTTTTTTTGAGCACAATATAGATCCTCATGGTTAAATACTTATTTATCATGAAGCTTCATCGGTCATGTGACGACGATATGACTTGGTGCGTCCTGCAGTCGAGTTCAGAGAACCACGAGACCTAACAGAGCAAAGAGCTGTAGAGTGACGATTTCGTTCTTAGCGTTTGCACGGTGAGTCAGTTCCTATTTGCGAGTGTGTATTCATATACCTCGCTTCGATGAGTCTCAAAAATAACACAAAGCGTGGCGCACGGAGACGACACCGAGAGCCCACAGTCCTTGGGAAGCGGCTGCGCTGGTGGCCGTGTTACAACTACAAGCAAGTGAGCGCATTTGGGGAGTGGCAACCAGAAGGTAGACGCTATCTGTGGCAGCACAATGTGGCCTGTGTGTGCTATAGACATTGCCGGCAAGTAAGCAAAGAGAAAAACAGCGCCGCACACATCGACAGCATCACAGACGTACATCACACATCACCCATCGCAACACCCCGTGCACCTGATTCCCTTCACTAGTAAAATCACACACACACAACACACCACCACACCACAGCATCAAAATCTGAACACTAGTTACGAGCACACACTGATAGACCTGCCTCCCGTCCCTAGTGTCTAGCGCCGCCTGAACACTTTGGTCCCTACTGTCACTACACTTTTGCTTGCTTGCTGCTTCACGAGCAACTCACCTAAATCACACTTCATACTGCCTCCACTAGATGACAGTAGTTAGAGCTTTATATCTTCATGCTAAACCTGGGGTGACCTTTATCCTAAGACCTAGCAGCACTGCACATAAACATGACGGTCAGATATTTCATTCTCATTGGGAGATCTTACATAGACTGTGGTCAACGAAAATCTACTCTATATATTAAATAAAACAATACAGACCCACAGGTCCCATACTTCAACCTCACATATCAGTGTTAGGAACTGCTCTCTCATGAAGTGAGTAATTTGACAACAAAAACTCTGCCTTCAAAAGTCAAAGGTAATTACATAAGATATTGTTTCTGCTCGCCTCTTCTCCTCTTCTCTCTCTCTCTCCTTCTCTCTTCCCTCCTTCCGTCTCAAAATAATTTACCTCGGAGAGTGAACTCAATAAAAGCCGCTTGATGTTGAAATGTCTCACTCTCACATGATTGTATGTGTGACTAGCCATAATGTGTGTATGTGTTGATATGTGAGCGTCATTGTTTCTGACTTGTTTGTGTACATGCATCAGGTTTCTAGATGTAAATGTGTGTTGTAGGTATCAACCATTGTTTATAGTTTTCAGTCACTACTATAATGTAATTTATTTCTTTTTACCTTTATCTAACTATGCAAGTCAAATAAGAAACAAATTCTTATTTACAATGACGGCCTACCCGACCAAAGGCCAAATCCGACGAAGCTGGGCCAATAGTGGCGCGCGCCGCCAATCTTAATTAAGGTATGTGTATGAATAAGTGGTTGTTATATAAATGACAGAGGTTGTTCAGTAAACCTGTTGACTGGTAACAGACAGCAGACACCACTCCCTCGGTAATATACTTGGCTTTGCAAAAGTAGAAATGATCAGGTACTTAAACATTACCACAGCGACAGCGTGATGTTATTATAATTCCTGTCGAGTATGAGAAATTAATCCATTTCTCCATTCCTTTTATGCTAGCAATGACAAAACACATTACGCTGCTCCATTGTTTGACGTCTATGCAAAAGGTAAAATTTCGTGACATTTAAGAGAATCTGGTCAAAAGAGGGCGGGAGCGTGCTCGACTTTGTAGCGCCCACGATCTGCACACACACACACACACACACACACACACACACACACACACACACACACACACACACACACACACACACACACACACACACACACACACACCCACGAGGTCCATACTGCAGTTGCTCATCCTTTTAAAATGAGATCAATTAACTCCTATATTTGTGTCTTCTGCTGCCCTCTGCTGGATTTATAAGAACATCATCAGTTTGTCTGGAAACCAGCACTCCCGGTCAATCACTGCAGTCAAGGCTGAAAGAAATTGAAAGTACTTTTGTATACTTTTTAGTACTGAAAGTAGTGTCACGAGCCAAAAGAGGTCCCCGAAAATTGCTTACTACGTCACATATGTGTACCACATCATTGCGCTTTCTCTCGATTTGCTGCACGTACATCTTGCTAGCTGTCACTCAAATAGCAAGGGGCTGAAGCTCATTGGCTAGAACTCTAGTTGTTAGTGGGCTGCCCCCGTGGGGGAAAATGGAGGGAAACACTACTTCCAGAAAAGCAGTCGCTTTCAAACTAGGGGTTTCGTGGCTAGTTGAGGTAAAACATTAATTCCAAAAATAKATTATGCATGTATGAACTACACATTGACACATAATGCCCAAAGCCGGAGGTTTAAAAATGACATAATATTCGCCAAAGATCCGGAGCATGTCCTAATTGGACAGACTTATGCATTAACAGTTAATAGACTGTCTCCAGTATTGAGAACCAATTTCCCGAAGATATTCAGTTATGAGTTCTAAGTGTCCCACTGCCACATCAAGAGTAGCTTACCAAAAATACAGAACAACCTGGACGTTTCAAAAATGTGTATTTCTATGTTGTGAACACACGCACACGCACACACACACACACACACACACACACACACACACACACACACACACTTCATACTGTCCACTAGATGACAGTAGTGAGCTATATCGTTTCATCAAACCTGGGGTGACCTTTTATCCTAAGACCTAGCAGCACTGCTACATAACATGACGGTAGTACTTTTCATTCTCATTTTGGGAGATCCTTACATAGACTGTGGTCAACGAAAATCTACTCTATAAATAAAAAACTAAACACAGCTCCATCTTCCCTACACATATCAGGTGAGGTAATGTTTCTCTCATGAAGTGAGTAATTTGACAACAAAAACTCTGCCTTCAAAAGTCAAAGGGTAATTACATAGATATGTGTTTCCTGCTCTCTCTCTCTCTCTCTCTCTCTCTCTCTCTCTCTCCCTCCTTACCGTCTACAAAATAATTTACCTCGAGAGTGACTCAATAAAAGCTTGAGTGTGAAATGTCTCACTCTCACATGAGTGTATGTGTGACTAGCCATAATGTGTGTATGTGTTGATATGTGAGCGTCATTGTTTCTGACTTGTTTGTGTACATGCATTCAGGTTTCTAGATGTAAATGTGTGTGTGGTAGGATCTCCATTGTAGTTTTCAGTCACTACTTTAAATGTATTTTCTTTTTTACCTTTATCTAACTATGCAAGTCAAATAAGAAACAAATTCTTATTTACAATGACGGCCTACACCGGCCAAACCCGGACGAAGCTGGGCCAATAGTGCGCCGCCGCCCTATTGGATTTAAAGGTGGTTGTAAAATGACAGAGGTTGTTCAGTAAACCTGTTTGACTGGTAACAGACGAGCAGACACCACTCCCTCTGTAATATACTTGGCTTGCAAAAGGAGAAATGTCAGGTACTTAAAACCACAGTACAGTATGTAAACATGTCACAGAATTAATCATTTCCCCATTCATTTTACTAAATGACCAASACATTACTTGCTCCTTTTTCGATCAAGGTATTTCCGTACATTAAAATCTGGTCAAAGCTCTGACTCCACCTGACTGAAACCTGATGTCATCCCAATCATCACAGTTTAGCCCATGCCTCCTACGCTTCCCAAGTACACAGCTAACTGTCATCTGAAAAACTCTCTGCCTGCAGGCTTACCCCACCTAAATATAATACCCTTACTCACTACAGTATGACTCACTTAGATCTTAATCACTTCTGATCTGTACCCCCATCCACCACCAAGTCAGGGCTTAGGCATTTGGTTTCCTAGCGGTTAAGAGTGTAGGGCCAGTAACCGAAAGGTCGCTGGATCGACTCCCCGAGCCAACTAGAGCGTCTGCATATGCTAAATCACGACTAGTATTCTGAAATGTGATACTCCTGTAAGTCGCTCAGGTTAGGAGCATCTGCTAAATGACCTAAACGTAAATGTCTTGAAGTATTTTGAAATGTGATGCTTAAGGGCTACACACACTTTCCTTATCAAGGGGGGGGGGGGGTCAAATCAAAAGTAATCCAAAGTAACAGTCAGTATCTGGTGTGGCCACCAGCTGCATTAAGTACTGCAGTGCATCGCCTCCTCATGGACTGCCCCAGATATGCCAGTTCTTGCTGTGAGATGTTACCCCACTCTTCCACCAAGGCACCGACAAGTTCCCTGCCATTTCTGGGAGGAATGGCCCTAGCCCTCACCCTACGATCCAACAGGTCCCAGACGTGCTCAATGGGATTGAGATCCGGGCTCTTCGCTGGCCATGGCAGAACACTGACATTCCTGTCTTGTAGGAAATCACTCACAGAACGTGCAGTATGGCTGGTGGCATTATCATGCTGGAGGGTCATGACAGGATGAGCCTGCAGAAAGGGTACCACATGAGGGAGGAGGATGTCTTCCCTGTAACGCACAACATTGAGATTGCCTGCAATGACAACAAGCTCACTCCATGATGCTGTGACACACCGCCCCAAACTATGACGGTCCCTCGACCTCCAAATCGATCCCACTCCAGAGTACAGGCCTTGGTGTAACGCTCATTCTCTCGGCGATAAACGCGAATCCGACCATCACCCCTGGTGAGACAAAACCGTGACTCGTCAGTGAAGAGCACTTTTTGCCAGTTCTGTCTGGTCCAGCGACGGTGGGTTTGTGCCCATAGGCAACGTTGTTGCCAGTGATGTCTAGTGAGGACCTGCCTTACAACAGGCCTACAAGCCCTCAGTCCAGCCTCTCTCAGTCTATTGCGTACAGTCTGAGCACTGATGGAGGGATTGTGCGTTCCTGGTGTAACTCGGGCAGTTGTTGTTGCCATCCTGTACTTGTCCCACAGGTGTGATGTTCGGATGTACCGATCCTGTGCARGTGTTGTTACAYGYGGTCTGCCACTGCGAGGACGATCAGCTGTCCRTCMTGTCTCCCTGTAGCGCTGTCTTAGGYRTCTCACAGTACGGACATTGYAATTTMTTGCCCTGGCCACATCTGCAGTCCTCATGCCTCCTTGCAGCATRCCTAAGGCACGTTCACGCAGATGAGCAGGGACCCTGGGCATCTTTCTTTTGRTGTTTTTCAGAGTCAGTAGAAAGGCCTCTTTAGTGTCCTAAGTTTTCATAACTGTGACCTTAATTGCCTACCGTCTGTAAACTGTTAGTGTCTTAACGATCGTTCCACATGTGCATGTTCATTAATTGTTTATGGTTCATTGAACAAGCATGGGAAACAGTGTTTAAACCCTTTACAAAGAAGATCTGTGAAGTTATTTGGATTTTACGAATTATTTTTGAAAGACAGGTTCCTGAAAAAGGGACGTTTCTTTTTTTGTTGCTGAGTTTATATCAGCCATTCAGAGGTTTCAGACATTTTTCCTATCTATGAATGTTCTTTTAAAAATATTTTCCAATCACAGCACAATATTAAGACACCAAATGTGGGTCTTCATCATAGAGATGTGTAGAGATTATTACTTGGAAATAACTCGTTTTTGCATGGTCATTGCCATTGAGGGCTTCCACCATTTTAGTTAACTGGGTGGGAATTCCTATAGCCTGGTTGCCATCTCTGTTCAGCTATTGCATTCCACTTTGGCAAATGACAGGACTGGTAAGGTACTAGTACCCAGACTAGCCAGGATTCATATGGGTTGGCAGTAGAGTCCTGCATCAAATCAGGTACCCACGGTTCCAGTAGGTGACCCCAAAAAATCAGCTTTCGGGTGGAATGAAACATTAACATTCCTTCAACCCATGGGTCAGTTTGCGTCGCAGAACAATTATTTTGTGGGTCGAAATGTTTTAGTTAGTCTCTATGGCACCGACTAGCAGGCAGCCTACGCCGTGGTGTTGGGTTGCCTAGCGCTCATGCGTCAATCATACAATCTGGGGTGCCAGAGTGCGCTCTGGTAATTTGTAAATTCAGAGAGTTGTCAGATTGTAAATTAGTAAATTCAGAGCGTTGTCAGATTGTAGTTCGTAAATTCAGAGTCTTTCGCTCTCGGATTGTTCAGAGCGCACACTAGACGCTCTGGCCGAGGAGAAGGTTTGATCCGATCGTTCTGACCTCACAACGGCAGTCAAGCTAACTGGCTAACGTTGGCTAGCTTGCTAGCTACTTCCAGACACAAATGAGAGAACACCTCACTCTGACCCTTTTACTCGCCCTAGCAGAGCCCTAGCAGTTATTCTGCGCTCTGGCACACTCAGGCGAGAGTGCTCTGAATCGGAGTAGACAGCCAGAGTGAATTTACGAACGCACCCGAAATAACGCCACGGCGAGTGGGCTGCCTACTAGTAGCTGCTAAATCTGCTGCAGCGCAGCATAGAGACTAACTAAACCATTTCCGACCCACAATATATTTGTTCTGAACCGTGAAGAGAATCATCCAGCCCATTTGGGTTTCTCACTACACCCCCATATGCCATATCTTGAAACATGCTGTGAGGACTAAAAGTACATTTACTTTGTAATACTTCTGACAGCCAACATTCTAGCCCCGCTCATACATTCTGGATTTTATACCATTCCCAGAAAACATGGATTATTGAATCCTTGCTAGTTTTATACCTAAGACTTAACTCTGCCGTTCTGCTGTAGAATCGGATAATTTTGTGTCTTGTATAATACATTCTATACATTATTTTATACTGGATTAAGCATACATTTTTGTTAACTGTAATTTCATTAGTTATGCTCCCAACTTTCCCTCCATCTTGTGCCAACATCAGTTATTTTTAAATCTTGGTTCCAATAGTTTATACAGTTGGATAGGCTCTCTGTAAGGTTTTGTATATCTTACCTATCATATGAACATCATTTTGTGACTCAAATAAGATTCTGTCAAGGTTGCTCTGATGTCCAAAAGATTTCAAATCGAAATTTCGTGATATGTAACTTTTAAATTTAAGCATGTATTTGAAACTATCGACATTGGTCAGTTCAAAATGACATTTCAATTCTGTCATGGAAATAAATGTATTAAATACATTTCGGGTCCAAACTCTGTCGCTAAGTTCATGATCTATTGGTGTAATTAAACATGACATCGGAGAATGATCCGATATCATAATACAGTGCATTCGGAAAGTATTCAGACCCCTTCCCTTTTCCCACATTTTGTTACATTACAGCCTTATTCTAAAATTGATTAAAATATTTATTTTTCTCATCAATCTACACACAATACCCCATAACGACAAAGCAAATTTGCACATTTACTAAACATAAAAAACAGAAATACCTTATTTACATAAGTATTCAGACCCTTTGCAATGAGACTCGACATTGAGCTCAGGTGGATCCTGTTTTCGTTGATCCTCCTTGAGATGTTTCAACAACTTGATTGGAGTCCACCTGTGGTAAA
This sequence comes from Salvelinus sp. IW2-2015, assembly GCF_002910315.2. Classification (NCBI taxonomy): domain Eukaryota; kingdom Metazoa; phylum Chordata; class Actinopteri; order Salmoniformes; family Salmonidae; genus Salvelinus; species Salvelinus sp. IW2-2015. The sequence goes on along the minus strand of NC_036863.1, from coordinate 36,029,312 downwards.
TTCAATTGATTGGACATGATTTGGAAAGGCACACACCTGTCTATATAAGGTCCCACAGTTGACAGTGCATGTCAGAGCAAAAACCAAGCCATGAGGTCGAAGGAATTTTCTGTAGAGCGCCGAGACAGGATTCTATCGAGGCACAGATCTGGGGAAGGGTACCAAAACATTTCTGCAGCATTGAAGGTCGCCAAGAACACAGTGGCCTCCCTCATTCTTAAATGGAAAAAGTTTGGAACCACCAAGACTCTTCCTAGAGCTGGCCGCCCAGCCAAACTGAGCAATCAGGGGAGAAGGGCCTTGGTCAGGAAGGTCACTCTGACAGAGCTCCAAAATTCCTCTGTGGAGATGGGAGAACCTTCCTGAAGGACAACCATCTCTGCAGCACTCCATCAATCAGGCTTTTATGGTACAATGACCAGATGGAATCCACTCCTCAGTAAAAGCTACATGACAGCCCGCTTGGAGTTTGCCAAAAGGCACCTAAAGGACTCTCAGACCATGGAAAACAAGATTCTCTGGTCTGATGAAACCAAGATTGAACACTTTGGCCTGAATGCCAAGCAACACGTCTGGAGGAAACGTGGCACCATCCCTACGGTGAAACATGGTGATGGCAGCATCGTGCTGTGGGGATGTTTTTCAGCAGCAGGGACTGGGAGACTAGTCAGGTCGAGGGAAAGATGAATAGAGAAAAGTACAGAGAGATCCTTGATGAAAACCTGTTCCAGAGCGCTCAGACTGGGGTGAAGGTTCACCTTCCAACAGGACAACGACCCTAAACACACAGCCAAGACATCACAGGAGTGGCTTCGGGACAAGTCTCTGAATGTCCTTGAGTGGCCCAGCCAGAGCCCAGACCTGAACCCGATCAAACAGCTCTGGAGAGACCTGAAAAAAGCTGTGCAGCAACGGTCCCCATCCAACCTAACAGAGCTTGAGACATGTCCAACATGTCTCCGGACCTACTCACTGCCACAGTCATACTCTGGACCTAGTTTTGTCCCGAGCAATAAATGTTGTGGATCTTAATGTTTTTCCTCATAATCCTGGACTATCRGACCACSATTAWATTTTGTTTGCAATCGCAACAAAWAATGTGCTCWGACCCMAACCAAGGATCATCAAAAGCCGTGCTATAAATTCTCGGACAACCCAAAGAATCTTAGATGCCCTTCCAGACTCCCTCCACCTACCCAAGGACGTCAGAGTACAAAAATCAGTGAACCACCTAACTGAGGAACTCGATTTAACCTTGTGCAATACCCTAGATGCAGTCGCACCCCAAAAAAMAAAAAAACATTTGCCATAAGAAACTAGCTCCCTGGTATACAGAAAATACCCGAGCTCTGAAGCAAGCTTCCAGAAAATTGGAATGGAATTGGCACTACACCAAACTGGAAGTCTTCTGACTAGCTTGGAAAGACAGTACCGTGCAGTATCGAAGAACCCTCGATCATCCTATTTTTGCTGCTTGATCATCCTATTTTTCCAACTTAATTGAGGAAAATAAGAACAACCCCCCCCMAAAAAAAAAWATACTGTCTCAAAGCTAACTAAAAAGCATAATTCCCCAAGAGAGGATGGCTTTCACTTCAGCAGTGATAAATTCATGAACTTATTTGAGGAAAAGATCATGATCATTAGCAAGCAAATTACGGACTCCTCTTTAAATCTGCGTATTCCTCCAAAGCTCAGTTGTCCTGAGTCTTCACAACTCTGCCAGGACCTAGGATCAAGGGAGACACTCAAGTTGTTTAATACTATATCTTTTGACACATTGATGAAAATAATCATGGCCTCTAAACCTTCATAGCTGCATACTGCTGCATACTGGACCTTATTCCAATCTAACTACTGAAAGAGCTGCTTCATGTGCTTGGCCCTCCTATGTTGAACATAATGGCTCTCTATCCACCAGATGTGTACCAAACTCACTAAAAGTGTCAATAATAAAGCCTCTCTTGAAAAAGCCAAACCATGACCCAGAAAATATAAAAAACTATCGGCCTATATCGAATCTCCCATTCCTCTCAAAAATGTTTGGAAAAGCTGTTGTGCAGCAACTCAATGCCTTCCTGAAGACAAACAACGTATACGAAACGCTTCAGTCTGGTTTTAGACCCCATCATAGCACTGAGACTGCACTTGTGAAGATGGCAAATTACCTTTAAATGGCATCAGACTGAGGCTCTACATCTGTCCTCATGCTCCTAGACCTTAGTGCTGCTTTTGATACCATCGATCACCACATTCTTTTGGAGAGATTGGAAACCCAAATTGGTTTACACGGACAAGTTCTGGCCTGGTTTAGATCTTATCTGTCGGAAAGATGTGTTTGTCTCTGTGGATAGTTTGTCCTCTGACAAATCAACAGTAAATTTCGGAGTTCATCAAGGCTCCGTTTTAGGACCACTATTGTTTTCACTATATATTTTACCTCTTGGTGATGTCATTCGGAAACATAATGTTAACTTTCACTGCTATGCGGACGACACACAGCTGTACATTTCGATGAAACATGGTGAAGCACAAAAATTGCCCTCCCTGGAAGCCTGTGTTTCAGACATAAGGAAGTGGATGGCTGCACATTTTCTACTTTTAAACTCAGACAAAACAGAGATGCTAGTTCTAGGTCCCAAGAAACAAATAGATATTCTGTTGAATCTGACAATTAATCTTGATGGTTGTACAGTCGTCTCAAATAAAACTGTGAAGGACCTCAGCGTTACTCTGGACCCTGATCTCTCTTTTGACGAACATATCAAGACTGTTTCAAGGATAGCTTTTTTCCATCTATGTAACATTGCAAAAATCTGTAACTTTCTGTCCAAAAATGATGCAGAAAAATGTATTCATGCTTTTGTCACTTCTAGGTTAGACTACTGCAATGCTCTACTTTCTGGCTACCCGGATAAAGCAATAAATAAACTTCAGTTAGTGCTAAACATGGTTGCTAGAATCTTGAATAGAACCAAAAAATATGATCATATTACTCCACTGCTAGCCTCTCTACACTGGCTTCCTGTTAAGGCAAGGGCTGATTTCAAGGTTTTACTGCTAACCTGCAAAGCATTAAATGGGCTTGCTCCTACCTATCTTTCCGATTTGGTCCTGCCGTACATACCTACACGTACGCTACGGTCACAAGACACGGGCCTCCTTATTGTCCTTAGAATTTCTAAGCAAACAGCTGGAGCAAGGGCTTTCTAGAGCTCCATTGTTATGGAATGGTCTGCCTATCCATGTTAGAAATGCAGACTCGGTCTCAACCTTTAAGTTTTTATTGAAGACTCATCTCTTCAGTAGGTCCTATGATTGAGTGTAGTCTGGCTCAGGAGTGTGAAGGTGAACGGAAAGGCACTGGAGCAACAAACCACCCTTGCTGTTTCTGCCTGGCCGGATCCCCTCTCCGCACTGGGATTCTCTGCCGCAAACCCTATTACAGAGGCTGAGTCACTGGCTTACTGGTAGTCTTCCATGCCATCCCTAGGAGGGGTGCGTCACTTGAGTGGGTTGAGTCACTGACGTGATCTTCCTGTCCGGGTTAGTGCCCCCCCCCCCCCCTTGGGTTGTGCCGTGGGGGAGATCTTCGTGGGCTATACTCGGCCTTGTCTCAGGATGGTAAGTTGGAGATATCCCACTAGTTGTGTGGGGGCTGTGCTTTGGCAAAGTGGGTGGGGTTATATCCTGCCTGTTTGGCCCTGTCCGGGGGTATCGTCCGGGGGTATCGTCGGTGTCTCTCGACCCCTCCTGTCTCAGCCTCCAGTATTTATGCTGCAATAGTTTGTGTCGGGGGGCTAGGATCAATCTATTATATCTGGAGTATTTCTCCTGTCTTATCCGGTGTCCTGTGTGAATTTAAGTATGCTCCCTCTAATTCTCTCTCTCTATCTTTCTCTTCTTCTCCCTTTCTGAGGACCTGAGCCCTAGAACCATGCCTCAGGACTGCCTGGCCTGATGACTCCTTAATGTCCCCAGTCCACCTGGTCGTGCTGCTGCTCCAGTTTCAACTGTTCTGCCTGCGGCTATGGAACCCTGACCTGTTTACCGGACGTGCTACCTTTTCCAGACCTGTTGTTTTCAAATCTTTAGAGACAGCAGGAGCGGTAGAGATACTCTGAATGATCGGCTATGAAAAGCCAACTGATATTTACTCCTGAGGTACTGACCTGTTTTACCCTCTGCAAACATTTCTAAAAACCTGTTTTCACTTTGTCATTGTGGGGTATTGTGTGTAGATTGATGAGGGAAAAAAACACCTTAATCCATTTTAGAATAAGGTGGACATTTAACAAAATGTGAAAAAAGTCAAGGGGTCTGGATACTTTCCGAATGCACTGTATCATTCATTTTTGAATCCAGTAAATTGTTGAGTAAATTGTAAATTGTTGAGTGCAACAATTTACAATTTTGGAAATAAAAATGTAGACAATTCTTGAATAGCTTTTCTTACTTTGAGAAAAAAGTAATAGTCTTTTGTTGCTGGGAATAATAATCTCCAGGTGTCCTGTAACATTTTCAGCCTCTTTGGAATTTTAAATTACTACATCTGTCAATGTTATCGAATGTATAATTTAGGTCATCTGCTAAAATAATAGTTCCTGTCTGGATTTGAATTCTATTAAAAAACACCAGATTTGCCCCTGGTGGGATATACAATGAAATCAATGTTTATTTTCCACCGTGTAAGGAACAATTCAGCCTTCTTGGTCCATGTGCTTAGAAATAAGGGGAAATGGTGTATTCTTATTTACCAGGATGTCTACTCCTCTGCTGTTACTCCACTTTAAATGTTAAATTACTTGTTTTTTTAAAAGCAACTCTTGCAAGAAAACCACATCTGCTGACAATCTCTTTAAGAACAATGTTATTTTTTCCCCATCATGGAGCCTGTGCATATTCCATGTGATAAGTTGGATTTTGTTGGTCTTTACTTTGATTCAAAGTTAAACTTATCTGTTTCGTCTATCATTGAAGAACCAAGTAAAACATTTTAGCAGGCATGACATATGAGGGTGGTAGTCATTCCATAGAATGGGAAGATCATAGTATAAATACATAGATATTGTATACATTACATATAGAGTGTGTGGGCATGTGGGCTGAGCAGACATTACATAAAAAATAAACATCATGCAAAGTATGTCTTTGTACTTGAGGCACTATGCCTTTTTAGGGCTTTTTAGTTCCAACTCCTCTCCTAACGAACCCCTCCAAAACTGTGGATACATACATTGTACATACATTGACATACATTTGAAGAAAGACTGCCACTTAAGTACTGTGGTTGGTTAGTCTTACCTTATAAATTAAATGAAAGTATAGTGGCTGGAGGGGGTCTAGTTGGGGTAAGTTGGTCCTCCGAGAGACTGAAATGGGCTGAGTGGAAGACCCACGCACACCTCTGAGAATTGTCTGATGCCCTCCCAGTCACCCCATCCCAATTCCTCGGACATAGCCCCTCTCCATTCTCACCAATAACCACTATGAAATCTTAGTTGTAATGACAAACAAGGAGTGATAATGATTAGGCATCCTTTCCTAATCTGTCCAGAACTCTTATTCATTTTACAAACCAAATCCACCCCTCTCCACCCAGTGGTCCATAGACCATGACAGAAAATGAGTGTGTAACCCTAATCTGGCATCTAAGGAGCATGAATGAATCCTATGATTGCTGAYTAGAGGTAGAAGTGATAATTTACTTAACCCGGAGTTCTTCAATGTGGCAGATAGTAACCCTTTTGGACCACACTTCACTAGAATTCTTTAACATACTATGAATAGTCAGTGTCTATACCTTGGAACTGCAGCTCACTTTCTTTCTCTCTCAACACGCACGCACGCACGCACGCACGCACGCACGCACGCACGCACGACGCACGCACGCACGCACGCCCACGCCACGCCAGCACGCACGCACGCACGCACGCGACGCACGCCACGCACCCGCACGCAACGCACGCACACACACACACCACACACACACACACACACACACACACACACACACACACACACCACCCACACACACACACACACACACACACACCAACACCACACACACACACACACACAACCACACACACACACACACACACACAACACACTCTGTTTTGAGTTAATATATAATCTGGGTCTATAAGTGTTGAACATCCTAAATATTTTCAGAAAATAAAGCTCAAGTACCAAGGAGATAAGATAGCATTTGTGTGTTACATAAATTGCATAGTTTTATTTACAAAAAAAGTCAATTTACCAAAAAAAAATAAAAACACTGCAATTTGACATACCAGGTATCAAGCAGAAATGGACTTGAAAAATATAAATAATTTTGGTGCCCATCAATATTACAAACTTACAGTGTCATATTTATTATGTTAACTAATAGCAAAGAAAAGTTTAGGAATTGGCCTATTCAAGACCAAATTAAATCTGTGTGACATGATACCCTTTGGATTTATCATTTTAGAATGTCAGTGTACTAGTTAGTACACAGTGAAGGTGTTAATCATGACCAGAGGGACAGCTTAAGTGCCAAATTATCCAAGGTAGATTTAAAACAGCAATATTCTGCGGTTCTGTTGAAAACTGGCAAAATGTTTCACAACCTCATCCACGTTGAGGGAGCGTTCCCTCCTTGACTCAACACTGAGAATTCTGAGGTGACTTAACCTGTCATCAACCATTGTTRTCCTAAAGTGGGTTTTAATCAGTTGTAAAGCTGAAAAGCTTCTCTCGCAAGAAGCACTGCTGACTGGTGTAACAACAGAAATCTTGCAAAGTCGAAATAGCTCATTGAAGACTGAACTGCAAGCCACTTGAGATGAACATACGAGCCAGATACAAAGTTATAAAGCTTCTGCAGGAGAGCAAAACAGTGAACTGCCTCAGGCACTGATTTTACAGCATCGACACGAACCAAATTCAAACTATGTGCATTACAGTGCACATAAATGGGCAAATCTTGCACTGTTTTTAATCCGCGCAGACACACCAGAATGCTTTCCGCTCATGGTGGATACACCGTCATAGCCTTGCCCCACAATATTATTTCTGTAGTCCAGACCATGTTTTTCAAGGCAATCAATGATCATTTTTGTGAGACCTGCTGCATCTAAGCTTTCAGCTGACTGAAAGTGTAAAAAGCTTTCGTGGATGGCCCTGTTGTAATAGTACCTCACAACTAAAGACATTTGTTCTTTTTTCTCTAAATCTTTGGTTTCATCTGCAATTACACTAAAAACTTCACTTTCTTTTACTTCTCTTATTAGTTCACTTCGTACCATCTCAGCTCAGCCCTCAAGAACTTCCTTCTGGATTTGGTGGCTTGTGTACTTAGCATTGCCACATGCATTCATCTTTTTCTCTTTGAGAGGGTCGTGCTTTGCTATTTCTTCTAAGATTGTCAAAAGAGTCATCTTGTTGTGAGAGTCATCAGACTCTCAATGACCTCTCGGCGCTATATTTTGAGTAGCAGTTAATAGGAGCACATCTGCAATTGTTTTAAGGTAAGTACAGTTTTCCACTTTCTTTTTCCTGTCCTCATTTATGACATTTAACATTGATGAGTTGCTGTCAATAGCCCTTTTATGCCGATTCCAAGCATACATAGCATTGATATGATGCTCTGCCTTCGAATGGAGCTTAAACCCAGAATCTTTTCCAGTTACAAAAACTTGCCTGTGATGTGAAGGCAGATTCAGGTGTATTGTGCAGAGAAAAATGCCTACAGGCGAAACAATAAGTCGAATCTTGATTTACAGAATATTCAAGCCATGAATTGTCCTTTTTACCAGGAGCTGTTGAAAGCCCTTTCCCTAGTACCATGCTGAGTTCTGGGAAATGTTTTCAAACACGGCTGTACAGGACCCTCTTCTCTGGATCTTGAAATGTCTGAAATAAACGTTAAATAATGAGTCATATCTCTATGGAAATGTATAATTAAGGGATCCACAAGATTAGATACTAACAGCTGCTAGAATGTGTAGTTTAAAGTATAGGCCTGGCCTACCATTGGGTCCTTTTGGAACAGCATATCTGGTGCTTGATGCAGTTGGGAGGGTCTCCCATCTCCTGGCAGCTCTGGCTCACTGTCTTGCCCAGAGCCAGAGGTCTCTGTGTCATCCCTTGATACATCTATTACATTAAAATAACACAAGAACCATTAGTGTATAATCACAATAAAAAATGCCACAGCCATCAAAACAAGAACACATGCTCTGACTGGTGCTGGTAGACTGGGTCCTTGTGAAGTCTGACCACACTGACTCTGACTAGCCTCAGGTAGGGAGCTGCTCTTAAGGTCTGGTGGTGATGCAGGGTCTGGGGCCTGTTTGCACCTGACCTGCCTGTTCATGCTTCTTTACATTTACATTTACATTTAAGTCATTTAGCAGACGCTCTTATCCAGAGCGACTTACAAGTTGGTGCATTCACCTTATGATGTCCAGTGGAACAACCACTTTACAATAGTGCATCTAACTCTATAGGGGGGGGGTTAGAAGGATTACTTTATCCTACCTAGGTATTCCTTAAAGAGGTGGGGTTTCAGGTGTCTCCGGAAGGTGGTGATTGATTCCGCTGACCTGGCGTCGTGGGGGAGTTTGTTCCACCATTGGGGTTGCCAGAGCAGCGAACAGTTTTGACTGGGCTGAGCGGGAGCTGTACTTCCTCAGAGGTAGGGAGGCGAGCAGGCAGAGGTGGATGAACGCAGTGCCCTGTGTTGTGGTGTAGGGCCTGATCAGAGCCTGAAGGTACGGAGGTGCCGTTCCCCTCACAGCTCCGTAGGCAAGCACCATGGTCTGTAGCGGATGCGAGCTTCAACTGGAAGCCAGTGGAGAGAGCGGAGGAGCGGGTGACGTGAGAGAACTTGGGAAGGTTGAACACCAGACGGGCTGCGGCGTTCTGGATGAGTGGTAGGGGTTTAATCGCACAGGCAGGGAGCCCAGCCAACAGCGAGTTGCAAGTAATCCAGACGGGAGATGACAAGTGCCTGGATTAGGACCTGCGCCGCTTCCTGTTGTGAGGCAGGGTCGTACTCTGCGAATGTTGTAGAGCATGAACCTACAGGAACGGGTCACCGCCTTGATGTTGGTTGAGAGACAAGGGTTGTGTCCAGGATCACGCAAAGGTTCTTAGCGCTCTCTGGGAGGAGGACAAATGGAGTTGTCAACCGTGATGGCAAGATCATGGAACGGGCAGTCCTTCCGGGAGAGAAGAGCAGCTCCGTCTTGCCGAGGTTCAGCTTGAGGTGGTGATCCGTCATCACAGTGATATCGATAATGTCTGCCAGACATGCAGGAGATGCGATTCGCCACCGTGGTTATCAGAAGGGGAAAGATTAATTAAAGATTAAAGATTAATGTGTGTGTCGTCTGCATAGCAATGAGTAGGAGAGACATGTGAGGATATGACAGAGCCAAGTGACTTGGTGTATAGCGAGAATAGGAGAGGGCCTAGAACAGAGCCCCTGGGGGACACCCGTGGGTTGGAGAGGCACGTGGTGCGGAGACAGATTCTCGCCACGCACCTGGTAGGAGCGACCTGTCAGGTAGGACGCAGATCCAAGGTGGGCCGCGCCGGAGATGCCCAACTCGGAGAGGTGGAGATGGAGGATGGAATGGTCAAAGTATCACAGAAGAGAATGATAGGGATAGATAGGATGGAAGAGGAAGAAGTAGCGGGGGAGAGAGAGAGAAGGTTTGGGACGGCGCGAACTATCACATCCGAAGGGGGCAGTGTGTGGAAGTGTTAGATGAGAGCGAGAGGGAAAAGGATACAAGGTAGTGGTCAGAGACTTGGAGGGGAGTTGCAGAGGATTAGTGGAAGAACAGCATCTAGTAAAGATGAGGTCAGCGTATTGCCTGCCTTGTGAGTAGGGGGGGGGTGAGAGGGTGAGGTCAAAAGAGGAGAGGAGTGGAAAGAAGGAGGCAGAGAGGAATGAGTCAAAGGTAGACGTGGGGAGGTTAAAGTCACCCAGAACTGTGAGAGGTGAGCCATCCTCAGGAAAGGAGCTTATCAAGGCGTCAAGCTCATTGATGAACTCTCCAAGGGAACTGGGGGCGATAAATGATAAGGATGTTAAGCTTGAAAGGGCTGTACGTGAGCATGATGACATGACGTCATGGAGAATGTCACTTGGGGGAGATGAGGATCCAGTGCCACCACCCCGCTGACAGAAGCTCTCGGGGTGTGCGAGAACACGTGGGCAGACGAGGAGAGAGCGGTAGGAGTAGCAGTGTTATCTGTGGGTAATCCATGTTCGTCAGTGCAAGAAGTCGAGGGACTGGAGGGCGGAGGCTGAGGAACTAGGCGAGATGAACTCTGCCTTGTTGGCCGCAGATCGGCAGTTCCAGAGGCTGCCGGAGACCTGGAACCCACGTGGGTCGTGCGCGCTGGACCACCAAGGCAGCGGCACGCGGTGTGTGAAGCGTTTGTGTGGTCTGTGGCAGAGAGGAGAGAAGAGGGATAGAAGACACATAGTTGACGGCTAACAGAAGAGGCTACGCTAATGCAAAGGAGATTGGAATGACAAGTGGACTACACGTCTCGAATGTTCAGAAAGTTAACTTACGTTTGCAAGAAATCTTTATTGACTAAAATGATACAGTGCTGCTGAGTTACGGTCTAGCTAGCAGTGGCTGCGTTGTTGACTTAGTTTCGGAAAAAGTGTAGCTGGCTAGGTAGCCTGCGGTAACTGGCTAGCGTAACCTAGGGCCAATTCTCAAAACTACACAATTAGTCTTAAAGCAAAGACAACTATGTTGAGCCAGACTAACACTACACTAACCAAGTCGTTCCGTTGCAATGTAATGTAAATGTGATAGTCTCTACAGTGCTGCTATTCGGTAGACGGTAGACGTTGGCTAGCTGGCGGCTAGCTAGCAGTGTTTCCTACGTTAACAGGGACGACAAATAGCTGGCTAGCTAACTTCGGTAAATTACGATAATTACTCTAAACTAAACTACACACTCTAAACTACACAATTGTCTCGGATATGAAGACAGCAAAGACAACTATGTAGCTAGTTAACACTACGCTAATCAAGTCGTTCCGACTTCTTTAAAAAGAAGTCTGATATCTCTCCCTTTCTTTTCATGTTTAATTGACCCTATGCAAAATAAGACAGTCTAATGTTACATCTAAGCATCCAATTACCCACATTTTAGACCAATCTCAATCTTAATTACAAATCCCTGTTATCATAATTGTACCTTAAAATCAACTACCAGCCTAAGTTACTAGTTAGATCATGGCTAGCCCTACTCCGCAGTAAGTAACTTCGCTAACTATAATTTCTTACACCTTTACGATAGCAAACAGCTATATGCAAATTRTGGTAATCTTTTGAGTAACGTTAACAGATTGAAATCTAACTGAGTTAATGGATTTCAAATTKCTGAATGTTAACTTGCTGAACACTGACAGATGTAGCCTACTAATTACCCCACATTACCTAAACATTGGTATACTGTAACTTACAACACTGCACTGTATATGCATGTATTACTAGCACAGATGTAAACATAATGTTAGGCTRAATTGGGAACCSATCTCTCTTACCTGATTAACTGTCTGTTAATGGAGCCAAAGGTCTAACGTTTTAACTTACACAGCGACTCAACTTTCATAAAAGTTGTTCTGGAAACCTAAACCCGATGCTAAAATGAGATGTCAATCAGCATCAAACTGCCAGTAGCGAATTACATTTTGGGGCGGCAGCCGGGGTGGCCAATCAGATGTCAGGGTTGTCCAGTGCCACCCCGGACACCCCTCTGGCTCTGCCCCTGTCTCCACCACCCCCTCCCTGTTCTCCCCCCTTTACCTCACCCAAGCCAAGCTTATCCCCACCTCCCATCCTAACCTACCCTTGCCCCCTCAAGCCAAGCTTATCACCCTTCCTTGCCCTCCCTTACCCAACCAGGCCAAGTTTATCACCCTTCCTTGTCCTCCCTTACCCAACCAGGCCAAGTTTATCCCAACCTCCATCTTTCCCCCTTCTTCTCAAACACATTTACACCTCCATACATCTACTTTATCCCTTCTTCTTCATTCACACACAACATATATCCTATTCCTCCGCACACACATTCTCTCCTGCCCGCCCTCTCACACATATTCATATTCACCCTCCTTCACTCTCCCATTCATATGCACAGACACATACACCCACCTTCTTGCACACATCCATAGAACAATTATTGACAATTATTTACTTACATGCTATATTTCCTCTTTTATATTGTATTTTCTGTGTCTGTGTATCTCATTGGCATCGGCTAATTCTATCATTAATTCCTAGAGTAGAACAGTTAGTTAGGGACAATTGTCACGGCCGTAAAAAGAAGTGGACCAAGGTGCAGCGTGGTGAGCGTACATAATCCTTTTATTTAGAAAAATGACGCCAACAAAACAACAAACGAAGAAAACAACCGTGAAGCATACAGGGCTAAGTGCCACTAACAAAAGGCAACTACCCACACTGAAAGGAGGGAAAAAGGGCTACCTAAGTATGGTTCCCAATCAGAGACAACGATAGACAGCTGTCCCTGATTGAGAACCATACCTGGCCAAAACATAGAAATAAAGAAACATAGAAAACATAGAATGCCCACCCCAAATCACACCCTGACCAAACCAAATAGAGACATAAAAAGGCTCTCTAAGGTCAGGGCGTGACAACAATAGTGCCTAGATTGTATTGGGGAGAAGGGTAAGGAATATTGTCTCAACTTATGATAAACTGGTTTTGGGCATCAATGAATGTAGAGTAGTGTGCTTATCTGTTATTTACGCTTCTGCTTCTCCTCAGTGCACTGGGCTCTCTTTCAACTGCAAAGGTTTCCTGCAGCCTGTTCAGGGCTTCATTGGTGCTTGTGAATTCCATTCTCTGTGTTCCCTTCCATACCCATACTACTGCCGGGAATCGGACTTGAAATGTGATTCCTTTTTCCTCCAGTGACTGTCTGATCATAATGAATTGCTTGCGTTTTTTCCTCAGCCTAGCAGACAGGTCCTGACTGGATGAATCAAATGGACTAGCCCTGGACCTTGATCTCCTTTCCCCCTGTGCCCTCAGAATGTTGACTTTGGTCATTCCACAGCTTAAAAGTTTACATGCGAGGGTATTTAGAATTCTTCTGCTTCACGCTGAACCGATGGCATCACTCCAGATCCTTTGGTGATACATCCACACCAAGCTTCTCCGATATCCGATTGATCATGTAGGTGGAAAGGTCGCCTTTTTCCTTGACTTCCGGTACGGACAATATTCTCATATTGTTTTGTCTCGATTTGTTTTCTAGCTGATCCAGTTCTTTATCTATCTAGTATCTAATTATTCACACTTTCATTCATTTTATTCATTTATATATTTATTTATTCCTCCAGTATGATTATGAGGTGGTGTCAATCAAATATATGTGGATGGTATCTAACACACCATTGCATTTATCTGGCTCTGATGGTTTGAAAAGTAAATAATCAAACTACACACACTTGAGAGATGTACAACAGGTAGATAACTATAGCAGCCCAGTTATCCTGGTAAGTAGTATGGCTGCAATTAGGCAATTAGGCGAGTGGTAGCCAGAGACTTGAAAGTGCTGGCGAGGTGTGGCCTGATTAATATAGGTATGACCATTGTCACAAAAATCATGCAGCACACCATTGGGTAATTCAGTACTGTACCGTTTCCATTGAATTAAACACCATTCTGTCATACTGATCAACCAATATTGTGTTAGATATCACCCATATAAGTTTGCTTGACACCCCTTCATTATCATATTGGAGGAAGAAATACATAAATAAATAAATGAAGAAATTATATACATTTATAAAAATAATGAAAGTGGGATTAATTATTTAAATAATTATTTATATATTTCTGTGTGCATTCATTCATCCATGTATGTATTTATCTATTTACGTGTGCATTTATTAATATGTGCATTTATTTTTGTATTCATATATTTATGTATTTATTCATTTATTTCTAATTATGGCAGATTTGGTCCTCCATAAGAATGCCTTTTGGTAGCTACTTTCAGCAGACAGAGTGACAATTCAGATAGGATTTTTGCATCTTTTTCTATCTTTACAAGATCCACACTGTACAGATAAATGTTGCAGCAAAAGGGAGCGCATTTTGAACAGGAGAGTGTGTTTTGGGAGGAGATGGAGGCAGTTTGATAAATAGACGGATGAAAGATGCACTATCCCRAAATTGCTCTGCCATTTCCTGGTTGCTAAAATTCTAATAGTCCGCCTAATTTCAGTTTATGTGATAAAACATCAAGTATAGTGAATAGAAACATTGTACAATCTGAACCACTGTGAAATATATGTTCCATGTTTGAAGCTAGTGTACAAAATCGAAAGTAAAAGACAAAGGAAATTTAAGACTGGGAAGCAAAGAAATAGCACACATAGAACATATCTAAGGCTTCTTAGACTTTCTTTCAATGAGAATGACAGATCTATCCCACACATTTCTGTGTGAATTTGGTTGCGCCCAATAAGTTACATATAGCAGCTTTAAAGTAAGAAAACAATTGTTCATGATCATTCATTCACACTAGGCCTACTGCTATTGGGTAAAGTATACATACTACTTGAAAATTAAGTTGACATGCAGACATATTGCAGGGAAGGGGAATAGCCTACTRTCTGGAGTCATAAAAACAATTTAGGGCGATATGGCCAAAATATCATATCACAATATTTTTCACATTTTGACAGTATGATGCTATTTGACAGTATTTTATATTTTTGAATAATGAATGTTCTAAATATGCCATGAGTAGTTCATGACAACACATAAATAAGTGATTTAAATGTGTATTTCTCCATTCTGATGTTCAATCCAACTTCAACTTTCAGCATTTTCATCAATCTCTGAATTTCCTGCACTAATTGTTGACATTTCCACACTGTGCCATGTAGGGCTGCAGAATATGGGCAACAAATCTAGGCCTAATTAATTGGTGAACTGTTGGAATCATAGCATTAGAATGATTATTCTAATTATATAGTTTGAATATAGTGGGCAGCACTTTGAATACATTATTGTTTGACAKGACCATGGCTGAAAAAGCCACAGAGGAATTATAGGGCTTGTTCGACATTGCAACTGACAGTGCAGGGGACTGCATGCCGACTGACTGATCTACCAAGAACATTACATCCTAAATAACTACTCATTTGTCACGTTCGTCGTATGGTGGAAGAGAGAAGGACCAAGGCGCAGCGTGATAACAATACATCTTCTATTTATTATAACGAAGACGAAGAACACTTAAACAAACTATACAAAAACAACAAACGAACGTGAAGCTATAATTACAATAAGTGCAGACACAGGCAACTTACATATAGACAATCACCCACGAACTACCTAATGCATATGGCTGCCTAAATATGGTTCCCAATCAGAGACAACGATAGACAGCTGTCTCTAATTGAGAACCAATCTAGGCAACCATAGACATACATACACCTAGACTAGACACTGCCCCATAAACATACAAAACCCCTAGACAATACAAAACACATACATCCCCCATGTCACACCCTCACCTAACTAAAATAATAAAGAAAACAAAGATAACTAAGGCCAGGGCGTGACATCATTATTATTTGTAGATCAGTCAGTCAGTCACAATTTACCCATGATACATTACGGTTTTGATCCTCTCGAACATGACCATTGTGACAGGGTAAGAACCAAAGTGTTGGTCAGTGCTTCCCAGGGAACCCTTCCTACCCCATTGAAGTTGACATTTCAAATGGTTAAGGTAAAGGGTTAAGGTTAGGTAAGGGTTATTGTTTGGGTGGGGGTTAAGGTTAGGGTAGGGAAGTCCGAAGGATCCCGGATAGCACTATAGCTAGCTAGCGCTAGCTAAAGTATTCATGCTTAATCTATTCCTCGTTAATTTAAAAGATACCGTTACACAAACAACATGCTGATCTAGGCCTCCACCAGCACTGGTATCAGGCTGTGTAAGCTAGCTACGTTTGCACTGATTCTTTGTACATTTAGTGAGCTAGCCAACCTACTAGCATTTATTTTAGCCACAACTTGCTAAGAAAATACAAACTAGCTGTTTGCAGACAGTAAGATACACAAACTAACAGTGAAATTATAGAACGCTTGTGGATTTATATTAAGAAGCAAAGTGGAAATAAGCATTGTTGTAACCAACATTTTGTTGCATGCAGACAGAGTGACCGCCATGGCAAGTGCTTGAGTGACAGGGGGTAGGGCTTGGTGTGGGAAGCTTATGGGGAAGCTGCATTCAGGAGAGTGATGACTCAAATAGCAAATGGAGTAAACTAGAAAAACTGACATTACACACGCCGACGTGGTGGGTATCACATTTAACAAACCAAAACATTGAAATACAGTTATAGAAAGTAAAGTTAACAACCAAACCGGTCCGTGCATCAATTCCGCTTGGAGGCAACATTAGTTATGGTACGCCATAAAACCTTAGCGAAGAAGGTGCTGCCCAACCGAGATCTCTATGCATCTCTATGGTCTTCACCACCAATTTGAAAACAAAGAGGATCAAATCAAATCAAATTGTATTTGTCACATGCGCCGAATACAACAGGTATTCACCTTACAGTGAAATGCTTTTATTTATTTATTTTGATTTAACCTTTATTTAACTAGGCAAGTCAGTTAAGAACAAATCTTATTTACAATGACGGCCGACCAGAAGGCAAAAGGCCTCCTGCGGGGACGGGGGCTTGGATTAAAAATTTAAAATAAATAAAATATAAATATAGGACAAGACACCCAGAGACAACACAACACTACACAAAGAGAGACCTAAGACAACAACATAGCAAGGCAGCAACACATGACAACACAGCATGGTAGCAACACAAATAACAACAACATGGTAGTAGCACAAAACATGGTACAAACATTATTGGGCACAGACAACAGCACAAAGGGAAGAAGGTAGAGACAATAATACATCACAGAAAGAAGCCACAACTGTCAGTAAGAGTGTCCATGATTGAGTCTTTGAATGAAGAGATTGAGATAAAACTGTCCAGTTTGAGTGTTTGTTGCAGCTCGTTCCAGTCGCTAGCTGCGGCAAACTGAAAAGAGGAGCGACCCAGGGATGTGTGTGTTTTGGGGACCTTTAACAGAATGAGACTGGCAGAACGGGTGTTGTATGTGGAGGATGAGGGCTGCAGTAGACATYTCAGGGGGGAGTGAGAACGGTTACATAGAGATGACCAGTTTACAGAGGAGTATAGAGTGCAGTGATGTGTCCTATAAGGAGCATTGGTGGCAAATCTGATGGCCGAATGGTAAAGAACATCTAGCTGCTCGAGAGCACCCTTACATGCCGATCTGTAAATTATGTCTCCGTAATYTAGCATGGGTAGGATGGTCAACTGAATCAGGGTTAGTTTGGCAGCTGGGGTGAAAGAGGAGCGATTACGATAGAGTAAACCAGGTCTAGATTTAACTTTAGCCTGCAGCTTTGATATGTGCTGAGAGAAGGACAGTGCACCGTCTAGCCATACTCCCAAGTACTTGTATGAGGTGACTACCTCAAGCTCTAAACCCTCAGAGGTAGTAATAACACCTGTGGGGAGAGGGGCATTCTTCTTACCAAACCACATTACCTTTGTTGTGGAGGTGTTCAGAACAAGGTTAAGGGTAGAGAAAGCTTGTTGGACATTAAGAAAGCTTTGTTGTAGAGCATTTAACACAAAATCCGGGGAGGGGCCAGCTGAGTATAAGACTGTATCATCTGCATATAAATGGATGAGAGAGCTTCCTACTGCATGAGCATGTTGTTGATGTAAATTGAGAAGAGCGTGGGGCCTAGGATCGAGCCTTGGGGTACTCCATTAGTGACAGGCAGTGGCTGAGACAGMAGATTTTATGACTGTATACACTGCACTCTTTGAGAGAGGTAGTTAGCAAACCAGGCCAAAGAGCCCTCAGAGACACCAATACTCCTTAGCCGGCCCACAAGAATGGAATGGTCTACCGTATCAAAAGCYTTGGCCAAGTTAATAAAAATAGCAACATAACATTGCTTAGAATCAAGGGAAATGGTGACATCATTGAGGACCTTTAAGGTTGCAGTGACACATCCATAACCTGAGCGGAAACCAGATTAMATAACCGAGAGAATACTATAGACATCAAGAAAGCCAGTCAGTTGATTATTSAGTTTTTCCAACACTTTTGATAAACAGGGCAAAATAGAAATAGGCCTATAACAGTTAGGATCAGTTTGATYTCCCCCTTTAAATGAAGRACRAACCGTGGYTGCCTTCCAAGCAATGGGAACCTTCCCAGATATCAATGGGAACAATAGGCTTGGCGATGATAGGGTCAGCAACCTTAAAGAAGAAAGGGTCTAAACCATCTGACCCAGATGTTTTTTTGGGGATCAAGTTTAAGGAGCTCCTTTAGCACCTCGGACTCAGTGACTGCCTGCAGGAAGAAACTTTGTAGCGGGGCAGGGGRAAAAGAGGGTAAAGCATCGTGGCATTAGATGGGTTGGGAGATGAGAAAATGTTGGACAGGCAAGGAGGCATGGCTGAGTCAAATAGGAATCCTGACTTAATGAAGTGGTGATTAAAGAGCTCAGCCATGCAACGTCTTGTCAATAACAACCACATCATCAACATTAAGGGACAAGGGCAGCTGTGAGAAGGAGGGTTTATTCTCCAGGTCTTTAACCGGTTTCCAGAACTTCTTGGGATTGGACCCACAGAGAGAGAACTGCTCCTTAAAGTAACTAACTTTGGCCTTCCGGATAGCCTGAGTGCACKTATTTCTCATTTACCTGAACGAGAGCCAGTCAGCCWGAGTATGTGTGTGCCGAGCCTTTCGCCAAATGCAATTCTTGAGGTGRAGTAACTCCGCAAGATCACGCTCGAACCAGGGGCTGAACCAAATAATTAAAGAGCAGCAGTAAAATAACAATAGTGGTGCTATATACAGTGGGTACCGGTACAGTGTCAATACGTATAGGTAGAGATATTAAAGTGATTATGCAAAGATAATAACAGAGAGTAACAGCAGCATAGAAGAGGGGGGGGATGCAAATAGTCTGGGTAGCCTTTTGATTACATATTCAGGAGTCTTATGGCTTGGGGGTAGAAGGTGTTTAGAAGCCTCTTGGACCTAGACTTGGCGCTACGGTACCGCTTGCCATGCGGTAGCAGAAAGAACAGTCTATGACTAGGGTGGCTGGAGTCTTTGACAATTTTTAGGGCCGTCCTCTGACACCGCCTGGTATAGAGGTCCTGGATGGCAGGAAGCTTGGCCCCGGTGACGTACTGGGCCATATGCACTACCCTCTGTACTGTCTTGCAGTCGGAGGCTGAGCCATTGCCATACCAGGCAGTGATGCAACCCGTCAGGATGCTCTCGATAGTGCAGCTGTAAAACCTTTTGAGGATCCGAGGACCCATGCCAGTCTCCTGAGGGGGAATAGGCTTTGTCGTGCCCTCTTCACGACTGTCTTGGTGTGCTTGGACCATGTCAGTTTGTTGATGATGTGGACGCTAAGGATCTTGAAGGTCTCAACCTGCTCCACTACAGCCCTGTCGATGAGAATGGGGGCGTGCTTGGTCCTCCTTTTCCTGTAGTCCACAATCATCTCCTTTGTCTTGATCATGTTGAGGTAGAGGTTGTTGTCCTTAYACCACACGGCCAGGTCTCTGACCTCCTCCCTATAGGCTGTCTCATCATTGTCGGTGATCAGACCTACCACTGTTGTGTCATCGGCAAACTTGATGGTGTTGGAGTCATGCCTGGCCATGCAGTCATGAGTGAACAGGGAGCACACGGGGGACAGAGCATGCACCCCTGAGGGGCCCCCGTGTTGAGGATCAGTGTGGCGRATGTGTTGTTACCTACCCTTACCATCTGGGGGCGGCCCGTCAGGAAGTCCAGGATCCAGTTGCAGAGTTGCAGAGGGAGGTGTTTAGTCCCAGGGTCCTTAGCTTAGTGATGAGCTTTAAGGGCACTATGGTGTTGAACACTGAGCTGTAGTCAATGAATAGCATTCTCACATAGGTGTTCCTTTTGTCCAGGTGTGAAAGGGCAGTGTGGAGTGCAATAGAGATTGCATCATCTGTGGATCTGTTGGGGCGGTATGCAAATTGGAGTGGGTCTAGCGTTTCTGGGATAATGGTGTTGATGTGAGTTATGACCAGCCTTTCAAATCATTTCATGGCTACAGACGTGAGTGCTRCRGGTCGRTAGTCATTTRGGCAGGTTACCTTAGTGTTCTTGGGCACAGGGACTATGGTGGTCTGCTTGAAACATGTTGGTATTACAGACTCAGACAGGGAGAGGTTGAAAATGTCAGTGAAGACACTTGCCAGTTGGTCAGCGCATAATCGGAGTACACGTCCTGGTAATCCATCTGGCCCTGCAGCCTTGTGAACGTTGACCTGTTTAAAGGTCTTACTCACATCGGCTGCGGAGAGCGTGATCACACAGTCGTCCAGAACAGCTGATGCTCTCATGCATGTTTCAGTGTTACTTGCCTCGACGCGAGCATAGAAGTTATTTAGCTCGTCTGGTAGGCTCATGTCACTGGGCAGCTCTCGGTTGTGCTTTCCTTTGTGGTATTTAATAGTATGCAAGCCCTGGCACTTCCGACGAGTGTCGGTGCCGGTGTAGTATGATTCGATCTTAGTCCTGTATTGATGCTTTGCATGTTTGATGGTTCGTCGGAAGGCATAGCGGGATTKCTTATAAGCTTCTGGGTTAGAGTCCCGGTCTTTGAAAGCGGCAGCTCTACCCTTTAGCTCAGTGTGAATGTTGCCTGTAATCCATGGCTTCTGGTTGGGGTATGTACGTACAGTCACTGTGGGGACAACGTCATCAATGCACTTATTGATGAAGCCAGTGACTGATGTGGTGGTCTCCTCAATGCCATTTGAAGAATCCCGGAACATATTCCAGCCTGTGCTAGCAAAACAGTCCTGTAGTTTAGCACATGCTTCTTCAGGAAGTAGAATGCTGTACCCATTTGTCACAATTGARAAAAAGTTAAGATACCTTCATAGAAAATGAGTCACCCAGTAAAATACTAAAAAGAAATCAAAAGAAATCAGCCAAGACCTCAGAAACAAAAATTGTAGACCTCCACAAGTCTGGTTCATCCTTGGGAGCAATTTCCAAACGCCTGAAGGTACCACGTTCATCTGTACAAACAATAGTACGCAAGTATAAACACCATGGGACCACGCAGCCGTCATACCGCTCAGGATGGAGACGCATTCTGTGTCCTAGAGATAAACGTACTTTGGTGCGAAAAGTGCAAATCAAAGGACCTTATGAAGATGCTGGAGGAAACAGGTACAAAAGTATCTGTATCCACAGTAAAACAAGAAAAATAAATAAAAGCTGAAATAAATAATTCTCTCTACTATTATTCTTACATTTCACATTGTTAAAATAAAGTGGTGATCCTAACTGACCTAAGACAGGGAATTTTTACTAGGATTAAATGCCAAGAATTGTGAAAAACTGAGTTTAAATGTATTTGGCTGATGTGTGTGTAAACTTCCGACTTCAACTGTATACTTAAGTATCAAAACKAAGTGCAATTGCTAAATTATACTTAAGTATCAAAAGTCAAATAAATAATTTCACATTTCTTATATTAAGCAAACCAGACGGAACTATTTTATTTTATTTTTAAAACATTTACGGATAACCAGGGGCATGCTCCAACACTCAGACATCATTTACAAACGAAGCGCTTGTGTTTTGTGAGTCCGCCAGATAAGAGGCAGTAGGGATGACCAGGGATGTTCTCTTGATTAGTGTGTGAATTTGACAATTTTCCTGTCCTGCTAAGCATTCAAAATGTAAGGAGTGCTTTTAGGAATGTAGTGAAGTAAAAGTTGTCAAACATTTTAATAATAAAGTAAAGTACAGATACCCCCAAAAACTACTTAAGTAGTACTTTAAAGTATTTTTACTTAAGTACTTTAAACCACTGGTGATTGGCAGGTAATCTCCACAACTTCAACATGAACTGTGTTCTCATTAATCCTGGCTTGGGGCAACACGTCTTTAGGGTGATTAAGTTGTATCCCTCCTGTACGTTTGCCTGCTAAATTCTTGTGCTTTGATTCTGTCTGTTGCGAAACGTTTTGCAACAGAAACTGTTTACTCCAAATGGAAAACGTTTTGCAACGAAAACAARAGTTTCTATTGGACAAATTCATATAGGTCCCTCCCCATTTTGTTCCATTTGCTTCCGTTCTTAAACAGTAAACGTTTTCCATTGCAAGACGTAATGAATACACCCCAGGTCAGTCTCTGCCATGGTCTTTGCCTAGGGTGTATTCATTAGCCTACTCTTATATGCAACCTCGTCTTTGAATGTTGTGTTACCTTGTATTAAAGAAGTGTTTAGTGACATGATATTGAGAAAGAGAGACATGCAGGAACAACAACAACCCCAATTACAAACATAATAAAGCACAGGCTACTATTTTACTCTAGTCAGTGGTGTCTGGAGAAGTGGGAATACTCAAATTTACCTAAAACTTCACAAACGGCTCGAAGGAAAGGTGCCCTGTGTGAAAAATGATATGAGAAACAGTTACGTACTCTGAATGACCTAAAATGATTAATCCCATATTAGTATTTCACATTCAGGCAAACCCAAGCTGTAMTRTGCAAGTAGGCTAACGGTAGGCCTCTATTGAAATACACTATATATACAAARGTATGTGGACACCCCTTCAAATTAGTGGAATCGGCTATTTYWGCCACACCCGTTGCTGACAGGTGTATTAAATGGAGCRCACAGCCATGCAATCTCCATAGACAAACATTGGCAGTAGAATKGCCTTACTGAAGAGCTCAGTGACTTTCAATGTGACACCGTCATAGGATGCCACCTCTCCAACAAGTCAGTTAGTCTAATTTCTGCCTTGCTAGAGCTGCCCCGGTCAACTGTAANTGACTTTCAATGTGACACCGTCATAGGATGCCACCTCTCCAACAAGTCAGTTAGTCTAATTTCTGCCTTGCTAGAGCTGCCCCGGTCAACTGTAAGTGATGTTATTGTGAAGCGGAAATGTCTAGGAGCAACAAAGGCTCAGCCGCGAAGTGGTAGGCCACACAAGCTCGGGACCGCCGAGTGTTGAAGTGCATAACGTGTAAAAATCGTCTGTCCTCGGTTGCAACACTCCCTACCGAGTTTCAAAGTACCTCTGGAAGCAACGTCAGCACAAGAACTGTTGGTCGGGAGCTTCATGAAATGGGTTTCCATGGCCGAGCAGACGCACACAAGCCTAAGATCACCATGCGCATGGCCAAGCGTCGGCTGGAGTGGTGTAAAGCTCACCGTCATTGGACTCTTGAGCAGTGGATACGCGTTCTCTGGAGTGCTGAATCACGCTTCACCATCTGGCAGTCCGACGGACAAATCTGGGTTTGGCAGATGCCAGGAAAACCCTACCTGCCCCAATGCATAGTGCCAACTGTAAAGTTTGGTGGAGGAGGAATAATGGTCTGGGGTTGTTTTTCATGGTTGGGCCTAGGCCTCTCAGTTCCAGTGAAGGGAAATCTTAACGCCAAAGCATTCAATGACATTCTAGACGATTCTGTGCTTCCAACTTTGTGGCAACAGTTTGGGGACGGCCCTTTTCTGTTTCAGCATGATTATGTCCCTGTGCACAATGCGAGGTCCATACAGAAATGGTTTGTCGAGATTGGTGTGGAAGAACTTGACTAGCCTGCACTGAGCCCTGACCTCAACCCCATCGAACACCTTTGGGATGAATTGGAATGCTGACTGCGAGCCAAGTCTAATTGCCCAACATCAGTGCCCGACCTCACGAATCCTCTTGCAACTGAATGAAAGCAAGTCACTGCAGCAATGTTCCAACATTTAGTGAAAAGCTTTCCCAGAAGAGTGGAAGCTGTTATAGCAGCAAAAGGGGGACCAATTCCATATTAAGGGCTATGATTTTGGAATTAAATGTTCGACGAGCAGGTGTCCACATACTTTTGGTCATGTAGCGTAGATAAATGAGCGTGTCAAATTTGTCAGCAATTCACCCATTTTTTTCAGGTTTTTGCTCTCAAAGTTACACTTTTTAATAAAATAAATGTATGTTCTAAGTCCACAACAATGCTTGAACCACATTAGGAGACAACTTTTAATGTCTGGGAAAAATCTAAGAAATTTGTGTAGTTACCCTTTCTGTAGCTCACGTGATGGAGTTTGCTAAATAAATGGCAGCTGGATTGATGCAAATAATCATGACATCAAATGTTCCCACAAATTTAGATAATGTTCCCCTAAGAGTCTCACTAGAACATTAATGTGTCCAGTTTTCTGTAGGTTAGGAGAATATTGCATCAAATTCCCACCAACATATATGTTTTCATTTAATGTGTCTAGAACATTCATATCTTATAGTCTGAGAACATGGAAACCATTTTTTGTGTATGTTTGATGTGACGTTGATGGACTATTGTTCTAACCCTCAGAAAACTGGAGACATGAATGTTCTTGCAATGTCCCATAAACATTAATGTTGTATATTCTGAGGACATTGTAACCACATTCTAGATAAGTTATGCTTGACATTAAGGGAATGTTCTCCTAACTTTAACATCAAAACATTCTAAAAAGGTTCTCAGAAGGTTTTTGCTAACATAGATAGAATGCTCCCCTAACTAAAGGAAACCCTAATGTTTGAGTGTCCAGTTAACATTACAAAACATTTTAGTTGGGTTAGGCCTTTCATTAATTGATGCCTGCCAAGCMATGTGTTGCTTGTTACTAGCTAGCTAGCTACGTAGCTTTATAGTGAGGGCTGGGTTTCTCCAAAGATTTTCACAACTAATCCTAGCTCCTTGTTCTAGCTGTGGTTTCTCTGACAKCAACATAGCTAGCTAGAACTGGATAAGATTATTTCTAGCAAAACAATGATCACATTTTTCCCTGCAGTGGATCCTTCTGGTTTGAAGAATCAATGGCCTATGCATAGACATCAGACAATATAAGTTATAATTTTGTTTCATTTAGCTAGCTAGTTCCCAATTAAATAAAAWTGTGTTCATGAACATTAACACCTTATTCTTCATCTTGTGGAATTGTTTTACTGACTCTCCGTCTCTGCATTATCCACAGGGTAACTATTAACTTAGGGTTCGTAAATTCGCTCTGGTTATTCCGATTTCAGAGCACTCTCGTCTCAGTGTGCCAGAGCGCAGAATAACTGATAACTGATATATTTACGAACTCAACACCCGTTGAATATGGCTGGTGTCGGTAAACGTCGGCAAAAAAGCATATTTAAATCGTTGCCATCAGCACAGTTACAGTCATCAAAGCTCTGGATAACATGAATACAGCCTAACCCGGTCTGCTAGGGCGAGTAAAATGATCAGAGTGAGGTGTTCTCTCATTTGTGTCTGGAAGTAGCTAGCAAGCTAGCCAACGTTAGCCAGTTAGCTTGACTGCCATTGTGAGGTCAGAACGATCGGATCAAACCTTCTCCTCGGCCAGAGCGTCCAGTGTSCGCTCTGAACAATCCGAGAGCGAAACGCTCTGAATTTACTAATTTACAATCTGACAACGTTCTGAATTTATAAATGCCCAGAGTGCACTCTGAGCGCACTCTGGTACTCCAAAGTGAATTTAGGAACGCACCCTTAGTCTGGTAATGGACCAGGTGAAGGAATCTGCATTGTAAGTATCAATTTTATCTTTAAATACCTTATTGTCAAATACAGATGAGAAGTGCACAGAGGTAAATTGTACTTTTTCCTTTTTTTCCCCAGATGCAACCTTCCAGTGACTCCTATGCCACAATTCAACAATGGACCAAGTTATTTGAGCTGAAAATAAAGATTATTAAAAGCACTCCTTTAGTTGTCAGTCATGAGTCATTTATTAAAACTTTTCAAAGTATACTACAGCATGCTATTGTGTAATAGTGTTGAACTTTTTAGTGTTATGCATTGCATTTGAATGTTGCCTAACTACTGTATCTAAGGTAAATGTATACATCTTGTATTTCATAAAAATAAATGTCAACATATACTTATGAAATATATTTTGGAATATACTTTGCTAGCTACCACAGCATGTTGTCAACATGTATTTCTAGCCCACACATTTGCATATATGGTCAATAACTATCTGAATAATACATGTCTGTAAAATGCATATTACCACATATGGATAAGTAATACATGTAAATATATGTACATATGTCAAATATGACAACATATATTTTTAAAATGGGCAAAATGTAATATAAGAAAATATATTTATGAAATATGTGACATGAGTAATAAATGTATTTATATATATTTATTTTAAATTCTTGTACATATATTACATACATGTATTTCAAATATTAAGTTTCAGTATGGGATGTTTGGGGTGATAAACTCACCATCTCCATGCAAACAGTGTTTCCTGGAGGCATCTTTCGTCATCCAATGCAGTGGAGAGAAAAATAACACATTACATCAAGCTAAATGGCAAACTGGAAAATATAATTAATTGTGCCTTGGGATAGGCCCTAGCTAGCCTATGTCTGAGCACAGGAGTTGCAGCCATTGATTTATGGAAAACAATACAAGAAATGCACTAAACTCACCAAATGATTCGAGGAAGAATAGTCACACAATCACATTCGTAAAAACAATATTGCGGTTCGGGTCTATTCTGCTGTGACTGATACCGTGACATCATGAAACCTCAGGTCTTCAAGATACCTGTTGATGACTCGAAACTGTGCGCGTCCCCCGCCCCTTGCGAGGAGGAAGCTACTTTAAAAAACGCCCATTCTCAGACAAATCCTCATTATATTCAAGGTGCGGCTATTCAACAGGTGCCTGAGAAATAGTCTCCTTTGCATTTTACAGGCAAAACTACCAAATTGGGTTTATATTTCGCAGACTACTTTCTAAAACAACAGATTTACAAATACATTCTTTTTTTTTTTTAAAGACATCCATTGTGTGAACGCGTGGAGGACTACTTTTCTCAACCAGGTGGACAGTAATTTSCTTTTTGTTCCAGCCAAACAATTTGACTTTCTACAGGTTTCACAAGGACATTGACTATCCTAAAACTCAGTTTGATTCAAGGAGTTSATAATGGCCAACTCGGGACTCCAGATGTTGGGGTTTGCCTTGTCGCTACTGGGTCTGATCGGGTTAATTGTAGGCACAATACTGCCCCAGTGGAAGATGTCCGCCTATGTCGGGGACAACATCATCACAGCAGTGTCTATGTACCAGGGATTATGGATGTCTTGTGCATTCCAGAGCACCGGCCAGATCCAATGCAAAGTCTACGACTCAATTCTGCAACTTGACAGTAAGTAGGCTAATGAATTTGTTTTAATTTATAAACGTGTGTGTATTGAACGTTTGCCTCTGTATGGATCTTAGTGGCATGAGTGCAATAGAACGTATTATGTTGAACATGCTGTATGAATTTAAGGCGAGGGAATTAACACTGCTATGTGAATGAGGCATGCACCTTGCCCAATATTGGACTAAAGGAACCTAACGGCAAACCTTAGTCTTACATGTTCTGTTTTTAAAGGGCGAATTGGCTCGAGGCCAAAACTGCCAAATACTCCATCTAAACGTGAATTGATTCTCAATTGCGCTATGGTTCTAGAAACRAAKTCCTCTACTTCCATATCAAATCAACTTCAGAAATGCAAACGACACACTTACTGTATACTTAACACTTGCAGCAGACCCTATTTTTCATTRACAAAAATGTCTGGCCTCTTTCGTTTACTCAGGTGTTCAGAGACAGATAATTAGCACAGGTAGTCAAATGTTTTTTTTCTCAATAAACAAGCGTTGTAACATGCAACCCAAAATTTATAAAGGTGTGTATGAATTGAACCTTTTTTTAGTTTTTGAAAATCATTTCGCACCGATTTATGAAACGTCCTTAATTAAGCCCCCAAAACCTACTGCAAGCGATGCGTATTAATGTTCAGACCAAACATCGCTGCTCTTAACAAAACTGCCCCCTACAGAAGATGACTTAATCCAATGACACTTGTGTAATTTGATGGAACAGATTCATGACAAGGGCTAGCATGCGCCATGTATGATTGGAAACCTGATAATACTATGAAATTGACACCTTGTTGCTGGATTTATGACTCATATTTAGTGTCATGCTCAATGTAAACTTTTGGTTGCGTTGTCCATTTACTATTCAACTCAGACCCTCTGCGTGCTATACATTTTAAATTCTTTATCCCTTTCCTTATGGGGTGATATTTCAGTTCACTATCTAACCTCTGAGAATACAGCAATCTGGGGATATAATCAAACACAGGCCACTGAATGAATGACTTGTATTCACATTGGTTCGTGGCTATGGCTGGTTTGTGCTGTTAACACGGTAATGATTATCCAGTCATTCATTGTCCTGTACCGGGCTATGCCATGTCCTCTTCTGCCTGTGGGAAAAACCCGTATGGGCTAGTTCTCCATGGGCGTGTTGCAGACTAGTCTCATATTAGACGTAACATAGTAAACGTAAATCTGGAACACTGAAATTCGTATGATGATGAGCTGGACACTGCTTTTATTTTTTACAGCAAGTTCTGAATGATCATGCTGTTTTAATCAGCGTCTTGATATGTCACAGGTGGATGGATTATCTTGGCAAAAGAGAAATGCTTACGAACAGGGATGTGCACAAAATGAGAAGCTTTGTGCGTAAGTAACATTTCTGGGATCTTTTATTTCAGTTAATGAAACATGGGACCAACAGTATACATGTTTTGTTCAGTATACTTAACATGTTGGCTAGCCTTTCCCCTAACTTTTAATATTAACCCCTAGAGCTAATTAACATTAGCCACAACAAATTGGAATATTGTACAGCTTGTGATTTGTAACATGTCATATGAAATGGGTAATGGACATCCACAAATTAATACATACTATTCGAAACGTAATATATCATACTAAATGGAGTGTCTTGGATGAATCATATAGAATAATAGGAAATACTCTGAGACCAAGTTGGTGTGCGAGCTGCAGGCATGGGGGTAAATATCACGTTTATCGTGCTCTGTTTTGTCAACACGCCAGTGAATAGACTCCATATGCAGAGGTGGCGCTGTATGAAACTGCGTGCACAGAGAACTGTTAGCAAGGAGCACACATTATACATTCTATAACCTATATTGAATAAAACTGGCAGCAATTTTCTCCTTTTTCATCCTACCCCACTAAAGACCAAGATCAGTTTAGTAGGCGAATGATCTGATAATGACCAGGGCCCGATTTCCCTATAGCGATGGCGCTTCCTACAACGGCCGACGATGTAACATGCGTTTCCCAAAACATCACGCAGAGAGTGGTCGCTAAGTGCGTCATTGGAGCATGTCGATACTGGTAGGATCGAAAGTGAGCGCTGCTTTTGGATCCGCTTTCTCTCGTAATCTTTCCYTAACGTCACAATTAATTCACAGTACTGACAACGGATCAGGTCCTAGAGATATACCACCCATGGCTGCAAATATTGAAGCTAATTGTAACGCTTAGCTACCCAATAACAAATGCATTAAATCACCGGCACATTGCGCACGTTAGGCTACACATTGTGAAATATTTTGAGATAGTGTACACTCCGTTGCCTACAAGTAACACTATAACTCAATTGATTGGACACTAAATGTAGGCTATTTCAATATGATGAAAATGGGCCTATAGCCTAATTTGAAGCATCTTTGTATTAATTGCGAAGACATTGGCGACTTTGTAGTCAACTTTGTTCTGAAGTTATCGGCTTTCAGAGGGACSGAGTCATGTTTAGCGTTGTGTAATGACGCGGGAGGGTAAAAAAGCATCCAATTGCGCACTTCGCTGTTCTAMGAGTGGGRGGTAGGCATTTGATTACGAATGTTTTGAAG
Organism: Salvelinus sp. IW2-2015; assembly: GCF_002910315.2. Lineage (NCBI taxonomy): Eukaryota > Metazoa > Chordata > Actinopteri > Salmoniformes > Salmonidae > Salvelinus > Salvelinus sp. IW2-2015. The sequence goes on along the minus strand of NC_036863.1, from coordinate 35,999,356 downwards.
TGCAACGTTAATAACGATGGTTTTGGGAAACAGCTCGGAGATTTAACGTTGCTCCTACAAAGRTTCTAACGATGAATTTAGCCKTAAGATACTTYTGGGAAACCGGGCCCTGTTGTATTATGGAGATAATTATTACTCAACTCAGTGTCCAAGGGTAATTGTATACCTGGTAGTCCCTTGTTTTTCAATAGCCCGCTCACTTTTACAGTCTTTCCTCTRCACGGTCTCTTCAGATCAATCTCCGGGGGTGTTAGAATATGATTAGCCTATACCAAAACACCGTAAATCATGACATTTAAATATTTTMGACATGGAGCTACAGCAACATGTTAGCCTCTGACTACAGTACACTTACTGACCACTTCCCCCTGATTTTGAAATTGCTTGATCCWTCCTGTATCTCATCAATTAGTCTTGTAAATGTATTCTATGGTCATTTCTCTATCCACTATCTCTATGTAAAAATGTGTCCTCCATTACTCTTCATCAGTATAGACCCTGTGCTGTCTAGATGTAGAGGTAAGTGTGTGGTTTACTGCGGGCGTGCCATCTATTCCACTCATGTCTTCTGACACTTCGTGAAGTTCCCTATGCTCCCAGACTCTGGCTACTTGAGTTCCCTAGACTGTTTATGGTAGTTTTTTTTTTTTGTGGCTGTAAAGTACTTTGTTTGACTTGTGTATCAACAACACCTTTTGATAAGGCTGTGCTTTTTTAATAGACTCCTTATCGCTTACTCTCTTTCGCTTGTATGCTTTATCGTATCTGCAAACATGAACACAAGCCAGTTCTGATAAACACTGTTATCAAACCAGTGGTCGGATGTAACAAGTCAGAAAATAATAGCTTGATATCAATTTCATTGCGCCGATAGCCGGGAGATTAAATATTGCCAGATATGAATAAGGCATTAGGTTGTGCCAACTGATTACTTTCATGTCCTCATGCTGTCATGGTAAGTGAGGATTGCACAGTATGCTTTAGGTTTCTCATGCCAATATTGATTGKAGTTTCAGAACCACGGCCACATTTTATTAGTAGTTTCAAATGTTGCTATGTTGTCTAAATGGTTCCTGATTTATTTATTTAAAAAACATTTTTTTTTTTGGGGGGGGGTGTTATAATGCAATATTGGAGAACTTTGCTGACTTGAAGGCAGCCATTTTGATTTGGGCTCTAATGAATGTGCTCAATGGCAGTTGTAAGCTAAGTCCATATCTATCTGCTGTAAGAGGGTCTAGCTAGCCAATAGAGGAAGGAAATGTTTTTAGCGGCATGGAGAGGGAGTGTCTCCCTCAGTGAAACCCAACTCCCCCGGTCTCAAGACTGGTCTGACCGGTTCCTGGCTTGCTGACTGAGCCAGGGAGGGGTGGCACACAAACACACAGGTCATTCTCACGAAACTGTAAAATTAAAGATAATTCTGTAATTTTTTACAATTTCCTCTTGAATTACTGAGATTAGGATCTTTACGTAACTATTTCATAGTTATTATTTTGTTTAATTCAGATAATATGCATTTTTCCACAATTCTCATTACATGTCCAAAAAAGTGCTAAGCAAATCAGTATTTCTAATAGTTATATTGCTACCCTAATGAATCAAATCAAATGTTAYTTGTTACATGCGCAGAGAAATGCTTACYTACAAGCCCTTAACCAACAATGCAGTTAARAAAATACCTAAAATTATGAAAAGGCCTGAGTTAAACATAAGCCTGAAAAATATATTTCTTTCAAATGAAATTATAAAATCACTTTTTCCCAGTTTGATCTTTTTAGTGGGGTAAAGGTGGTGGTTGAGAATAAGAACCTTAGTCTAAAGGCATATAAGCAAATAAATTAACTCACTGTGCTCATCTGACTACTCCTAGATGCATCATGGGTGACTAAACTTTATTTAGAAACTGATTGGAGTTTTTTTTTACAGGAACTTAAGTGTTATGGCAATGACAGATGTTCACACACTTTACGCAAAAAATATTAGTTTAATGTAAACTTCTACTTGTAAACAATTTTTATGATTATGGACAAACTACAGCAAAAAACTCCGGACGCTTTACGGTAATGAGAATTTGAGGTGAAATTGTACAATTCAGGCACATTTGTATTTAAAATAACACTTTCCCTAAAATGAGATCTTAGCCCTCCAGAATGGTAGTTGATTTTTGCAGATGCATCATGGTTTGTTTCTCAATTTGCTACAGACATTTTAAAACTGGTTTCATGAGAATCACCCACCCACACACTCTACCCTCGAGGGTTTCCATTGGAGATGGTTTCTGTTGCACACATAGAGATTTATAGAGATCGCAATGTTGTATCTGTGCCATTGTGGCGTCTGTGACCGCATGGGCAGCACCATTGAGGCAATCTAATTCTAAAAGTAGTACATCTTCTTTTGATGTTTGTAAAGCTAATATTGGTGACTTACCACCACTTGCAGTGCTCGAGTTTTGAACCAAATCTTGTCATTCATTTATTGCGGCCACTAGACGGCGGACACATAGCTTAAAGCCATTTACAAACTAGACAAACCAATTTGAAGAAGACTATGCTCTGATCATTGTCTGATCGCTCCCCACCCACTTGACTACTTTAAAATGGCGGAAGCTCTCAATGGCAATGTTCATGCAAAACCGGGTTATTTCCATGTAATGCACCTGCCTACAGGAGAGAGTGGTTGAGGCAGAGACAGGAGATGAGTGTGGAATGGTTTCAGTGGCTACTGCTTTTGGGTCTTAACCTGGGTATTAAAGCTAAACATGCCTATAAATTAAGTTAAGCCTTTTATTCCTATGACCAAAACAACTTGTGGCAGAATTCTCTAAAGTCTGTGTGGATAAATCAAACATTTGTCAACCAACATGGTCATTCATTCACTAGACCATTTGTACTTCTCCTTCCTCTATTAAACTATAACTTGTCTCTCTGTTGAAAAAAGCTAAAATAATGTTTAGTAGGGCATATCGCCCTAAAGGGATAACCTGGTGTATTAACCCTGTCCTCCCCACCTCTACAGGCGCCCTCCAGGCAACGCGTGCCCTGATGATTGTGGGCATCATTGTGACCGTGGCTGGACTGGGGGTGGCAACCATGGGAATGAAGTGCAGCAACTGTGGAGGAGATGACAAAATAAAGAAGTCGCGCATCACCATGACTGGCGGCATCATCCTGCTGATTGGATGTGAGTTACCTTGAAATCGGCGGATATGTAATTTGCTCTTAATTCTCTGTATGATCGGATATTTTAACCTCTAACATTTTTTTCCCTCTCCATAGCTCTGGCTGCAACTATTGCCTGCTCGTGGTTTGCTCATAACATCATCAAAGAGTTCTACAATCCATTTGCCCCTGTCAACTCCAAGTAAGTACTGCTGAATCCCTCTATGGCCTCCTTCCGTTCTTTATTGCCCCTCTTATTACCTGGAATCATTAACTCACCGTCTTGGAGTTGGTGAATGATATAAGTTGCGGTCCATTTTCTGTCACGTATGTAATTTTATTGATACCAACACAAACCCTCTTCTCCTCTAGGTATGAGTTTGGTTTAGCCATCTTCATTGCCTGGGCTGGAGCCTTCCTGGACATAATCGGCGGTGCCATGCTCGCAGCCTCATGCCCCAAGGGCAAACCTACACCCAAATACCCCATCGCCGCCACCCGCCCCCCTAGCAGCACCAAGGAATTTGTCTGAGCAGGAGCCCCCCCCCCTCCCCCCTCTGCCCTGCTGCCTGGAGGCTGAAGGAAAAAAAACTTGCATCAGTCCAACTCAACCTTGTCATTTGGTCTCTGCCAAGTCCACCTAGATAGCGTTGTGTTTTTTGAACTACGTATGTTTTACATTTCATCTGCGGTGTACCCTCAATTACTGATATTGTAAGGATGTAATTTTAAGATCTGTTTTATGTTACTGTTTTTGAGGACTAATGATATTTACTTGTAAGGGACAGCAGATGGTGAGCGTCTGCCTCTGGGAGACTGTTTTATATCCCCCTCTCACACCATCGCTCCACTTTTCCCCATTTCTATTACTGTAGGCTACATGGACAGGCCAGATGATTGTAATGATGAAAGGGCCATCATGATTTGGTATTGCATTACAATAGCCAATCCTCCCACATCTTCTAGGAGCCAGATGGACATCTATTGTCTGACTTAATGTTTATGCTAGATATTTTTATTTCAATGCCTAAAAGAACACAATACAAGGTACCAGTCAAGACTTGTATGATTTGAGGGTCTGGGACGGAATCCTCCATGTCTTTACAAGATTGACAGACYATTTGTTGTAGTTCAGTTATTGCCATTATCAGTGGTAAAGGAAATCAGTGTGATGCATTTGGTGAAACATTTGACTCCATACTCTCCCTTTGGTCAAGTATTTTTTTGTTTTATTAGCTAGTAGCCTACAGTAAGTGTGCTTCAATGAGACGGTAAAATTGTAATCCTTGCTGTCACATTCAGAATATTCAACTTGTTGTTTTTTTTAAGAGGTTTTATTTTAGATATTTTTATGAGATTTGGCTTCTGTAAATAAAGTTGTGGTTTTGGGAATACTTTGGGATGCAATGCATGATATGCAGAGATGTTTCTATAGTCTTGTCTAGTCCTATCCTGACTAGGTAGGTTGCTTTGTAATCAACCAGATGTGAACTCGGTGGAAAAGTTAAAAATATATATATTTAACCAGGTAGGCCAGTTGAGAACAAGTTCTCATTTACAACTGCGACCTGGCCAAGATAAAGCAAAGCAGTGCGATGAAAACAACAGTTACACATGGGATAAACAAAAGTAGTCAATAACACAATAGAAAAATCTGTATACAGTGTGTGCAAATGAGGTAAGGCAATAAATAGGCCAATAGTGGTGACGTAATTACAATTTATMAATTTACACGAGTGATATGTGCAAGTAGAAATACTAGTGTGCAAAAGAGCAGGAAAAACAAATATGAGGTTGGTTGGATGGGCTATTTACAAATAGGCTGTGTGCAGCGATCGGTAAGCTCCGCTGACGCTTAAAGTTAGTGAGGGAGAAAAATAGTCTCCAACTTCAGTTATTTTTGCAATTCGTTCCAGTCATTGGCAGCAGAGAACTGGAAGGAAAGGTGTTGGCTTTGGGGATGACCAGTGAAATATAAACTTGGCAAAAAAAGAAACGTCCTCATAGTCAACTGCGTTTATTTTCAGCAAAYGTAATGCGTAAATATTTGTATGAACATAAGATTCAACAACTGGGTCATAAACTCGGCAAGTTCCACAGAAATTGAATGTGTCCCTGAACAMAGGGGAGGGGGGTCAAAAGTAACAGTCAGTATCTGGTGTGGCCACCAGCTGCATTAAGTACTGCAGTCCATCTCTTCATGGACTGCACCAGATTTGCCTGTTCTTGCTGTGAGATGTTACCCCACACCAAGGCACCTGCAAGTTCCCGGACATTTCTGGGGGGAATGGCCCTAGCCCTCACCCTCCGACAGGTCCCAGACGTGCTCAATGGGATTGAGATCCGGGCTCTTCGCAGGCCATGGCAGAACACTGACATTCCTGTCTTGTAGGAAATCACACACAGAACGAGCAGTATGGCTAGTGGCATTATCATGCTGGAGGATCATGTCAGGATGAGCCAGCAGGAAGGGTACCACATGAGGGAGAAGGATGTCTTCCCTGTAACGCACAGCGTTGAGATTGCCTGCAATGACAAGCTCAGTCCGATGATGCTGTGATACACTGCCCCAGACCAAGATGGACCCTCCACCTCCAAATCGATCCCGCTCCAGAGTACAGGACTCGGTGTAATGGTCATTCCTTAGACGATAAACGCGAATCCGACCATCACCTCTGGTGAGACAAAACTGCGACTCGTCAGTGAAAAGCACTTTTTGCCAGTCCTGTCTGGTCCAACAACGGTGGGTTTGTGCCCATAGGCAACATTGTTGTCGGTGATGTCTGGTGAGGACCTGCCTTACAACAGGCCTACAAGCCCTCAGTCCAGCCTCTCTCAGCCTATTGCCGACAGTCTGAGCACTGATGGAGGGATTGTCCGTTCCTGGTGTAACTCGGGCAGTTGTTGCCATCCTGTACCTGTCCCACAGGTGTGATGTTCAGATGTACCGATCCTGTGCAGGTGTTGTTACACGTGGTCTGCCACTGCGAGGACGATCAGCTGTCCATCCTGTCTCCCTGTAGCGCTGTCTTAGGCGTCTCACATTGCAATTTCTTGCCCTGGCCACATCTGCAGTCCTCATGCCTCCTTGCAGCATGCCTAAGGCACGTTCACGCTAATGAGCAGGGACCCTGGACATCTTTCTTTTGGTGATTTTCAGAGTCAGTAGAAAGGCCTCTTTAGTTTCCTAAGTTTTCATAACTGTGACCTTAATTGCCTACCGTCTGTCAACTATTAGTGTCTTAACGACCATTCCACAGGTGCATGTTCATTAATTCACAGGTGTGTGTTGCTATGGTGATCAGTGAGCTGAGATAAGGCAGAGCTTTACCTAGCAAAGACTTAGATGACCTGGAGCCAGTGGGTCTGGCGACGAATGTGTAGCGAGGACCAGCCAACGAGAGCATACAGGTCACAGTGGTGGGTAGTATATGGGGCTTTGGTGACAAAATGGATGGCACTGTGATAGACTGCATGCAATTTGCCTAGTAGAGTGTTGGAGGCTATTTTGTAAATGACATCGCTGAAGTCAAGGATCGGTAGGATAGTCCGTTTTACGAGGGTATGTTTTGCAGCATGAGTGAAGGAGGCTTTGTTGCGAAATAGAAGCCGATTCCAGATTTAATTTTGGATTGGAGATTTAATTTGAGGAACTTGATACAGTAAGTTGTGGGGGGGTGAATTGCAGTGTTGTCTTGTGAGATCTTCAGGGTGGTGTTGTACAAACTGAGCTTTACCCCAAAGTCATTCTGTCCTTTTAAAACTTTCACAAAATACCAAGCCATTGGATATAAGAGAGGCAACAATATACATGTCCTGTCCAAAATCAATCCCGAACATATTCCTTAGGCACTTCTTGATCCAACAGAATTGTATGCAGTTTGGCTGTAACTCACCCTTTGCTAGGCAAGTTTCCATAGCGTAATGTACACTCCCGTATGTATTTATTTAGACTGTGAAGCTAAAATATTAATTTGGCTCTATACTCAAGCATTTTAGATTTGAGATCAAATGTTTCATGAGGTTACAGTACAGAATGTCACCTTTTTATTTTAGAGTATTTTCATATCTGTTTAGAAATGAAGGCACTGTGTATATAATCCCCCATATTTGAAGGTGTCATTAGTTTTTGAACAAATTCACTTGTATTAAAGTAGTCAAATGTTTACTTGGTCCCATTATTCTTAGCACTATGTCACGCTTGTGACTACAAACTTGGATGCATCTGCATTTTGTTCTGGTTGTGTTTCAGATTGTGTCAAATAGAAATGAATGGTAAATAATATATTGTCATTTTGGAGTCCCTTTTTTTAGTTCCTCAGACTTTCTCATTATTCMCGATTCATTCATTATATGTATCCATGGTAGCATCCACATTAATGGAAAAGTGTTCAGAAACCTATTCTTTAAATAAAAGTGACTCCAAAATGACACAATATTTTTTTTTTACCATTAGTTTCTATTGGGCACAATCTGAAACGCAACCAAAACAAACTTCAAGGCTTGATGTAGTCATTGTGTGCTAGGAATATGGAACCCAATACTAAACGTTTGACTACTTTATAGTATTTGGAATTTGTCCAAATACTTATGACACCTTCAGATGGGAGGACTAGATAAATAAAGTGCTTGATTTGTAAACGGATACACTAAATCCAAAAGTATATAGACACCCCTTCAAATGAGTGGATTCGGCTATTTCAGCCACACCCGTTGCTGACAGGTGTAAAATAATTGAGTGCACACCCATGCAATCGCCATAGACAAACATTGGCAGTAGAATGGCCTTACTGAAGAGCCCTGACTTTCAACGTGGCACCGTCATAGGATGCCACCTTTCCAACAAATCAAGAAATGGGTTTCCGTGGCCGAGCAGCCACACACAAGCTTAAGATCACCATGGGCAATGCCAAGCTTCAGCTGGAGTGGTGTAAAGCTCGCCTCCATTGGACTCTGGAGCAGTGGAAACACGTTCTCTGGAGTGATGAMCGTAGTGTATGTGTGAAAAAAATGCATCATGGGGGGCACGCATCACCGGGTGCACGCTGCACTCGGTGTCAAAGGAAGGCCAATAACATCATCAAGGACCTCAGTCACCCAAACCACGGTCTGTTCACTCTGTTACCATCTAGCAGAAGGGACTGAAAAACTGCTTCTATCTCCATGCCATCACTGTTGAACAGCCATCACTAGYCGGCTGCCTGCCCRGTACTTTGCCCTGCACCTTGAGACTAATTCCCCATTTACAGAGTCATTGAACATGGGTCACCTCATATTCTGTTGTTTACTCACTGTGTAAGTATATACTGTATTCTCGAGTTAGCCTTGGTAGTACGGTGCCCCTGGAGCAAATTAGGATTAAGTGCCTTGCTCAAGGGCACATCAAAGTATTTATTCACGTTGTCGGCTTGGGTATTCAACCTAGCGACCTTCGGTTACTGGCCCAACGCTCTAACCACTAGTTTACCTGCTGCCATAACAGCTGCAAATCTGTGTATGCAACCAACAGACTTTGATTTGAAATACCCTCAAATAAGAGGTGACATTCTGTACTGTCGCCTCATTTGAAACATTTGATCTCAAAACCCAAATGCTGGAATATAGAGCCAAATTAAATGTTTTAGCTTCACTGTCCAAATAAATATGTAGGGAAGGGTACATCCACCAAGTTCTCTCAGATCTACATTTTGCTTACCAAAATATCACTTCTCCTCAAACCAAAAATGTTCTCATTGTCTTCAACAGTGATCTCGTGACTTAGGTTCATTTCCAAAGACTACGCAAAAATAGGTTCATTTCCAAAGACTACCCAAACAGGTTTTTATTCCAAATGAATTACAAGTCTGTACTAGTTCAGTGAGACAAAAGTTCTGGGCAGAGCACTGTGTTCCTTTGACTTTATCACCATCTGGTGGTACTATCACTGTACAACAGCATATCACATTCCAAGAAGTATAATCAAGGTTTTACAATAATACATGCCACTTAGACTCTTTCATGCAAAGTGTAAAAAAAACAACACCCACTTCAGTATCAGTCCAAGCATATAATTTATTTTTGTTTTAATGAGAATTTAATTACTGCAACTGGAGTTGAAGTTTTAGTGATATAATTGTATAACTTTACAGCTATCAGGAAAAAGTCTGAGCCAAACTGACCAATGGTTCCATATCAACAATGTATTCCTCACAGCTTGGTCAGTCATTTACCAAATGTCTCCTCCATGTTGCGATCTACTTCATCGTTCTGATTCGTAACTGGGTTTTTACATGAACCACCAAAACGAATGATACTCCAAACTCCAAGAGCAGAGGTAGGCAACTTGTCTGAATGTCATATGATTTATTTTTTTAAGACCAAATTAGATTATTATGGCGATTGGTGAAGGACATTGGACAAGAAGCTCATTTGAAAAAAAGGTGTCTTTACACCTCTATTCATGGATACATAGAAGTTCACTAGTTCACAGTGAGAACTCCTTTGTCTAGTAACTCAAAGGTAAAAATAAAATACATTACAACATAGGCAGGGTATAGGCCTACTAAGGTTCTAATTAGGACATGCATGACAAATGAAAGTCTACAGTATATCTATCATGTTTTAGAACAGATTTTACAGACACTTCATTTGCACCAAAACGAGACAGTGTTGTCGATATCAAAGGTTAAAATAAAGTGTATTTGTCAACACAATATGTGAAACAATGAAAAAGCATAGGTCAACTCATTTTTTAGGGTCGGGTGATGGGTCGGGCCTTCTCGTGTGTGCTTATGTTTCAGCCTGTCTGGCTCCAAATCTATCCAACTTGCTCCCCCCCTGTTCAAAACCAGAACAGCAGCAGAGATGCACTGTGTTCTCTCTATTTCCTTGGGACACCCACCTTCCCCCCAGGAAAAGCTAAACTACAGGTGATGCGCATGCTGCTATTGTAAACTTTGCAATGGGCACCTGAACTGGGTATGGTCCAGAACAAGTGGTACTCGCGTCAGAATTTCACAAATGAGCACGATAGCTTCTTGAGGTCTGGACAGTCTGGCATTGTTCAGGCAACAGGATAGATATTGATTGATATGGGGAGGCCATTGTTGTTCATGACGTCATCCAAGTCCTCATCCTCTATCACCACTGTAAAAAAAATATATATATAAAAAGCAGGAAAAAAGACATACAAGGTTCATCTGATTCTGTAGAATCATACAATTAAAATAAGTACATATTCTGGTCAGACTAACTTAGTTATTTTATCGGTAAACCTAGAATGAAACTATATTTTAGACAAACTATATTTTCAGTTTCTTTCGTCTCAATTATCGTTCCTTATCTTTTGCTTGCTTCATCTGCCGCACTCACCTCTCTTCGACCGTCCTATTTGCCCTAGCTTCGGGGCCCGTTGGCCTCGTCTCCGCTGGGGGGAGTCAAAGCTCAGCACACCCCTGTTGAATCGACTCCCCAAACCAGGAACCTCACCAGACTCGAGTGGGATTACTGAGCTGGGCTGGAGTACGCCAGAAGGGGGTAGAAACTCGGGTATTCCCGCTATTCCGTACATGTCCAGTGGTTGAGGTGCGCTTTCACGGTTCTTTCGGTTTTTCTCTGTCTCTAGAATTCTCGACACCTCAGCAGCGTCCGAGCGCTGCTTCTCCTTGTCCTTGCTTCCACAACAGTACAGCATGCAGGATACCGGCATATATTTGTGTTGATGAGATAAATGTCGTTGTTCTTGGCTAAAGACGTAGTTAAAATGGAGAATGTGGTACATAACAAAACTCATGAAAATCAACTGAATACATATTTCACACTTTGCCGGCACTGTATCCCTGCTGATCCACCACACATTTCTGTCAGAAATGTCAGACTATTAAATTACAACATTCTAGAGGCAAATCAAAACGAAAAATATCCGCCCGTGAAACTGTCACACTAAATTTGTTGACGTCTGCAGACCAAGACGCTTGCTCGACCATTGCGCAAAACTTATCCCAAATGCATTTCACCATCAATATGGTTTCAGTATGATTCACTTTTCAGTTAATCTGGTAAAATATTGGTGTACATCATTTCAAACCTTTTTTATAACTAGTGGTCATTGCAGAGAGTCCTCTTCACATACTCCCCATTGCGATGTGTTGTTGTGATTTTACAGTTGAACAAATGCCCACTCCCAGTACGCACAGTTTCGACGTCTTAAAGGTGTAGACCGTTAATGATAAATGCGTTATTACAATCCGGGATTTCCCAAACCCGCACCTGATAGCGTCATGATGAACGAATTGAAGTTGCGGGAATTGTGGCAACATGTTAAAAAAAAATCTATGTATGAGTATGAGATTACGCATACACTCGTATTTATGGAATTCCATTACAAACAGGTCTGATCATAGTCACAGCATTAAACGTGTGCCTCCATTTAGCTGACTGGGTGGAGGTAGAAGAGACATTGCTCTGGCAGACACAGTCACAGAATAGGCCTGCATATTTCAGACATCTGGCCTTATTCATTTAGATGTGTTAAATTGGTCTTTCTGTTTGTATGAGTCATCAAACTTATCTGATGAAGGTCATATCCTGCTTCTAATGGTGAGAGAATGTTGGAAAGACTTGGTGTCTTTCCAACATGGCAGGACTAGCTGTTTTTTGTTGTTGCAACACACTGATGTCCAACATGTCTGTCCATTCACCCTCTGCTGCAATTATAGCCCACGTGTGAAAGGATTTGTCAAAGTAGCAGGACAGTTCTATGTTTGATTATCACCATCTCCATTATTAATGTCCTTCCTGGACATCCTCAGTTCCTGGAAATGAGAGGTCGATAAAAGGGGAAAATGCAATGAAGTGTTTTGGTGTTGTGACCCTAATATCTTCCTGACCATGTTGGGTGCACAAGAGTTAAAATGCTAATCAACATTTTTTAAGTCACTCTAATAAAATGATTCTGAGGTAAGTTGATCAAATATTTGGTAATTTCGAAACATTTATTTATAATCAGTTACCCTGGTATGCCCCTTTTTCTAAAAACAACATACTTCTACCATTTTTTTGTGCCAGCAATTGGACATTGTTCTTAGGTCAGACTAGTTACCCAGCCTGGTTTCGTTTACTTTTACATGATTTAGCAGTCACTATTATCCAGAGTGACCTATAAGAGCAACTAGTGTTAAGTGCCTAGTTGATCTGGGGATTTGAACCAGTAACCTTTCAATTACTGGTATAGCGCTCTAAACCGCTAAGCTACCTGCTTAGCAGTTAAGAATAGATGCAACATAGTAAACATAAATCAGGGGCACTCAAATTAGTACGATATTTAACACGAACGACTAGCAATTGTTCTTAAGTTGTGTGGTCGACAGCACCAATAATGAGTGAAGGGAAGAATACAAAAAAAACAAGAAAATGTGTCATTTCCACAAATAATGATTTTATTTTATTATTTTTTCGTCATGTCAAACTCAAAACGTGTGTGTCTCATCTTCCAAAATAGCATCGTTATCCCAGAGAAAAGTAACATAGAACAACATTTTAAAACCACACACAAAACCCAGGAAAGAGATTTTCCAGCAATGACTGAATTACGAAGAAGAAAGGTACAAAAACTAAATAATCAACTGCCAGCGCAGCAGTTGGGAAAGCGGCAACCATAGCATCTTATCGTGTGAGTCGCGTTCTTGCTAAGCATAAAAAGTAATTCAAAGATGTGGAGGCAATCAATGAATCATTTATTGAGGCTGCCATTAATGACATTCAGTTGTCCAGAAATACAGTGACAAGAAGATGTGAGGGAATAGCAGAGAACCTCGAGAATCAACTGAAGAAGGATATTGACAACTGCGAGTGTTATTACCTCCAGTTTGACGAGTCCACAGATATGGTAGATGTGGCACAGTTATGCATTTTCGTCAATGGTATTTGACAACATGAGTACAATGGAGGAACTACTCGCCATTTTGCCACTGACACACAAGGGGCAAATATATTTTTCAAGCTTTTATGAGGTTTGCTAACAAATTCCAAATGCCCATTTTGTGAGCTTGTCTTCATTCCTACCGATGGGCATCCGCTATGGTAGCCCGCATTAGTGGGTTCGTTGCATTGTGCCAACAGGATGATTCTTTCCCGGATTTCCTTAGTTATCACTGCGTAATTCATCAGAAAGCTTTGTGCAGGAAGATGTTAAACATGAAAAAGGTGATGGATGTTGCGATGAAGATTGTGTGTTCTACTCAAGCAAGAAGCCTACAGCGGAGGCTATTTCGTGTTCACTTAGAAGAGACTGAAGAGGAGCACACAGACCTGCTGCTGCACACGGATGTGCGTTGGCTGAGCCGAGATACATGTTCAGAGAGATTCAGTGAGTTGTTGCCTGAAATCAAGGAGTTTCTCAAGGTCTCCAAACATGCAGAACATGCACAGCTAGAGGACACACAGTGGCTCCTGGATTTAGCTTTTCTCACTGACCTAACTTACATGCTTAATGAATTAAATGTAGAGCTGCAAGGAAAAGGCAAACACGTACTCGACATGATCAGCTCTAAATGCAAACTACAACTGCTCACAAGAAAGCTGCAACGTAAGGACCTGCACTCCTTTCAACACATGCCCTGGCGTTCAAGTTCTGAATGCAAGGATACAGCACAGCTTGACAGTGCACGTTATGTGGAGCAAGTCCAGAGCATCTTATCTGAGTTTGACAGTCGTTTCACTGACTTTGCATCACTTGAGCCTATTGCCACTTATATGTGCTTTCCGTTTGGCACAGACATAAATCTGGAAGTCATTGCCTCCAAAATGGAATCACCTTTTCAGTTGGACACAACAATAGCAGAAACGAAATTTCTCACCCTTCAAAATGACATTCAGCTGACATCCAGGGCAACCACTGAGATGAAGGAAGAGTTCTGGGAGCTGCTAGATGAGAAGTATCCCAACATAAGAAGATGTGCTCTCAACTTATCAGCCCTTTTTGGATCAACTGGATCAACCTATCTCTGTGAGTCTGCATTTTCTCACATGAAGATAATACAGTCCAAGTACAGATCTACTATGAATAATGACCACCTTGTGGCCTGCATGAGACTTGCAACAAGCTGCTACAGCCCTGACTATGGAAACCTACTTGCCTCCACCCAATGCTAAAAGTCACACTAAGATAGGAAATTAAATGAGTTGCACTTATTTGTGGAAAACATGTTATTGGTCCAAATTATATTTGGGTACCAAATAGGTATCATAGCAGCAGGTCCATAATCAGCGATGTGTTGCGTTTCATACATTTTGTTGGTTGGTTTAGATTTAGAGACTGGTAGATCTCATCAGGCTGGCAAATGAAAAAGTAGATCTCACGTCAAAGAAGGTTGGGCACAAATGCCATAACCCTAACCCCTTAACCTAACTCCTAATCTTAACCTAAACCCCTAACCCATAGCCTAGCTAACATTATCCACCTAGCTAAYATTAGCGTTAGCCACCTAGCCACAACAAATTGGAATTCGTAACATATTGTGATGTTACAGGACATACAGTGCATTCGGAAAGTACTCAGACCCCTTGACCTTTTCCACATTTTGTTACTTTAAAGCCTTATTTTAAAATGGATTAAATTAAATTTTTCCCTCATCAATATACACAAAATACCACATAATGAAAAGGTGGAAACAGGTTTTTAGACCTTTTTGCAAATGTATAAAAAAACAAAACAGAAATACCTTATTTACATAAGTATTCAGATCCTTTGCTATGAGACTCGAAATTGAGCTCAGGTGCATCCTGTTTCCATTGATCATCCTTGAGATGTTTCTTCAACTTCATTGCAGTCCACCTGTGGTAAATTAAATTGATTGGACATGATTTGAAAAGGCACACACCCGTCTATATAAGGTCCCACAGTTGACAGTGCATGTCAGAGCAAAAACCAAGCCATGAGGTTGAAGGAATTGTCCGTAGAGCTCCGAGACAGAATTGTGTCGAGGCACAGATCTGGGGAAGGGTACCATAAAATATCTGCAGCATTGAAGGTCCCCAAGAACACAGTGGCCTCCATAATTCTTAAATGGAAGAAGTTTGGAACCACCAAGACTCTTCCTAGAGCTGGCCTCCCGGCCAAACTTAGCAATCGGGGGAGAAGGGCCTTGGTCATGGAGGTGACCATGAACCCGATGGTCACTCTGACAGAGCTCCGGAGTTCCTCTGTGGAGATTGGAGAASCTTCCAGAAGAACARCCATCTCTGCARCACTCCACCAATCAGGCCTTTATGGTATAGTGGCTAGATGGAAGCCACTCCTCAGTAAAAGGCACATGACAGCCCACTTSGAGTTTGCCAAAAGGCACCTAAAGGACTCTCAGACCATGAGAAACAAGATTCTCTGGTMTGATGAAATCAAGATTGAACTCTTTGGCCTAAATGCCAAGCGTCACRTCTGGAGGAAACCTGGCACCATGAAGCATGGTGGTGGCAACATCRTGCTGTGGGGATGTTTTTCAGTGGCAGGGACTGGGAGACTAGTCAGGTCGAGGGAAAGATGAACAGAGCAAAGTAGAGAGAGATCCTTCATGAAAACCTGTTCCAGAGCGCTCAGACTGGGGCGAAGTTTCACCTTCCAACAGGACAACGACCCTAARCACACAGCCAAGACATCACAGGAGTGCCTTTGGGACAAGTCTCTGAATGTCCTTGAGTGGCCCAACCCAATCGAACATCTCTGGAGAGACCTGAAAATAGTTCTGCAGCGACGCTCCCCATCCAACCTGACAGAGCTTGAGAGGATCTGCAGAGAAGAATGGGAGAGACCACCCAAATATATGTGTGCTAAGCTTGTAGTGTCATACCAGAGAGGACTCGAGGCTGTAATTGCTGCCAAAAGGTGCTTCAACAAAGTACTGAGTAAAGGGTCAGAATGCTTATGTAAATGTCATATTTCAGTTTTAAATTTTTAATACATTTGCGACAACAACAAAACAATGACAGTTTTTGCTAGGTCATTATGAGGTATTGTGTGTAGATTGATGAAGGAAAAAAACGATTTCATTCATTATACAATAACACTGTAAACTAACGTAAATGTGGAAAAGGTCAAGGGGTCTGAATACCTTTCCGAATGCACTGTAGCTCTTCCTAGCTACTGRCGTGTGGGTCAAGAATGGCCACGACAAGAATGATTCACGTTTGATGGATGTTTACTGAAGGATCTTCTCAGATGATACCGGTATGATGATGATGGGAATTCACATAAAGATACTGGCAGTAGATGATCTTATACAAATGGTGATTACACAAGCTATGTCTAGGCGCTTTTGCTCAGGCATAGATCGATGTCCACCTCCATGCCATGAGTATGTGAGCAAACTTTCAACTGTGGGAATTACTAGACAACTAGCTAACCTAAACATGGCACACCCATTAACGCTATCAAGCGTACAGAACGTACACCTTAGAACACATGGGGGAAACAAGGGCTATGCCATTTGCACTACACTACCCCCCTCCATGAGTACCGAGTGCCTTCGGTACAGGTAACCCTAAATTACATATGACATAACTACTGTCATTACGGTCTAAACTTGCTGTAGACTGGCTTAAACAATAAAGATAAATAAACAAAGTCCACAGTCTCTCTGACTTATAACTTGACTGGAAACTGCAAGGAAGAAAGCAAGCAGTGGCTTCTTTCACTGGAATTGTGATACAGTGAACTTTAAGTGAAATAATCTGTCTGTAAACAATTGTTGGAAAAATTACTTGTGTCATGCACAAAGTAGATGTCCTAACCGACTTGCCAAAACTATAGTTTGTTAACAAGAAATGTGTGGAGTGGTTAAAAAACGAGTTTTAATGACTCCAACCTAAGTGTATGTAAACTYCCGACTTAAACTGTATACAAGATCTCCGACAGTGTAAGTCCTGTCTCATATATTTTATTTTGACGCTGCTGAGCTGCTCGGAAATGCTCCCTTGCAGTTCTTTGTGCTTCCTTTAGACCTTCTCCAGGTTGTAGAGGAACTCTGGGCCTTCCATCCTGTCAGACTTTACCTCTGCTGCACCAGACCAGATATCCTGAGGTTGATGGATCTCTCTTCCAAGCATCAGCCGATTTGGAGTGAACCCAGTGATTGCCTATAGGGAGCTGGGGTACGCTGACGTCAGGAGCTGCAAGTGTTCATCACAGTTTTGTTGATTCTGGTCCACGTAGCAGCGGATCATCTGGAGTAGTGTGCGGTTGAACCGCTCAACCTGACCGTTGGAAGCCGGRTGATATGGTGTTGTCCTTGTCTTTGAGATCTGCAAGAGCCTGCACACACTCTTGAACAGAAAACTTTCAAAGTTGCGACCTTGGTCTGTGTGCACATCGAGTTTGGCATTGAAGTAATATACCAGTCTCTTAGTAGCCGTTTTAGCTCCTTGGTCAAGAACAGGAAAAGATTCAACCCACAGAGTAAATTGGTCGATGATGATGAGGATGTACTTGTTTCCGGAACTGGATCCTGGAAATGGGCCTAGCATGTCCACATGGAGACGATCCAGAGGTGCTCCAGCCTGTTAGTTTGAATCTTGGCTCTTTTAATGGGACCTGCAGATTTATGAGAATTGCAGTGCTGACATCTCTCTCTAAACAGGTGGACATCTCCTCCCATTCCATACCAGTGGTAGCTCTGGCGGAGAAGGGTCATGGCAAGCTCTGATGGGTCGTTGCAAGCTTGCAACACTTAAATCTGCATTAAGGCTGGCACCAGCAACAATGAAGATGGGCTGAGTCCACCAGCTTTTTCCCAGTGGTAGTAGAGAACACCTTGGCATAGTTCAACTTGAGGCCAGCACAGCCAGTACTTTCTTAGTGCAGGGCTCTCCAGGGCAACTTGATCCTTAGTGGGAAGGCTTCCTGACTCTTTCCACTGGTGAAGGATGGAGAGGACAGGATCTTTCTTTTGCTCTTCGGCTAGTTCCTCACTGTTAAGTGGCTGAAGCCAGTTTACAGTTGGAGTTTCTAGCGTTGGAGCATCTGGCTGGCCATCTTCCTGTGATGGGTGGCTACTGGCACTGTTGGGCTCCTTGTTCTCAGTCTCTCCAAGTCCAATGCACCTCAGCACCAGCGGCACTACATCATCTACATCATCCACTCACCTCGCCCACTGTTCATGCAGTCTCTGGCAGTGTTTACAACCTTGGCATGGTAGGTCCATTACATCCTTGCCTGCTTGATAACAGTCACATGCACTGGAGCCGTCCCATCTTGACATCACATCGGCGTTGGAGTGGCGGTTGCCTGCCCGGCGTTCAATGTCAAAGTCATTCTGGCTGAGCTCTTCCAACCAGCGAGCTAGCTGGCCTTCTGGGTGCTTGAACCGAAACAACCAAGTCAGGCTGCTGTGATAGTGATAGGTAGTGGCGGAATTGGCGGGTGTAGTGGACAGTGGCCAGTAACTAGCTCCTAGTGATGCAGTACCTCTGCTGAGCTGGCGTGAGGTGGGTGCTTGCATAGGTGATAATTATCTTCTCCCCACTGTAGATGCGAAAGCACTGCAGCCAATACTGTGGTTTGAGGCATCCGTGTCAAGGATGTACTTCCCTTCTGCAGCTGGATACCCTAGTATTTGGGCTGTTCTCAGTTTTTCCTTAAGCTGATTGAAGGTATTCTGGTGCTCTTCTCTCCACAGGAACTTAGCTTCCTTCCTGAGGAGAATGTTGAGTGGGCTGGCAAAGTTCTGCAAAGGCTGGAACGAACTTGCGGCAGTAATTGCGTAACCCTATGAAGGCTTGCAGTTCTTGCACATTACTAGGAGGTTGCCAGGCTCACACATCCTTGATCAGAGCAGGGTTGTGACTTCTGTCTTCACCACTCACGACATGCCCTAAGAACAGGACTTCTTCCTTGAGTAAGTTGCACTTGGATGACATCAGCTTCAGTCCGTAGCTGTGAAGGGATTGGAAGACATCTGCAAGCCGTTCTAGGCTCTCGTCAACTCTTCTCCCCTAGATGATGGTGTCATCCAGATAGAGCAGTAGGTGTTTACCATTAGAGTCCACAGAGGACGAGCTCCATGGCCCTCTGAAACATACTTGGGGCATTGCAAAGGCTGAATGGTATACAGGTGTATTGGTAGAGCCCATATTTAGTGATAAACACCGTCTTCTCCCGGTCCTTTTCATCGACTGTTATCTGCCAATAACCGGATTGAAGATCTAATGTGGAGAAGACATTTGCTCCGCCAAGGACATCAAGACACTCCTCAATCTTGGGCAAGGGGTATGCATCCTTGGCTGTTGAGGSGGCGGTAATCGACACACCAGGGGACTCCACCATCCTTCTTACAAACTAAGATGGCGGGGGATACCCACTCTGAGGAGGATGGTGTGACGACACCTGCTTCCAGCATGGCTTTAAGGTGCGTTTCCTCTTCTCCTTGGAACCCAAGAGGTGTCTGTCGAACCTGTTGACGTACTGGCCTAGCCACTCCAGTGTCTATCTTGTGGGTGACAGCAGACATGTAACCTAAGTCAGTGTTGGTCATTTCAAAAAGGGACTTGTACTCCAGCAGGAGCTCAATCAACCGCTGTTGTTGTTCCCCACTGAGTTTGTTGCTTGAAGCAGCAAACATGGCCCGGAGATGTTCAGGCAGGTCTGTGGCAGCAGTCACTCTTCTCATTTCTGGTCGCTGTGCACTTTCTGCTCAGCTGGACAAGATGGACTGGAGGGGTCATCAGTGAATGTTTCGACCAGGAAACCAAGGCAAGCTCCTCTTGGTAGAGTGGCCTTGTTGCTCGAAAGGTTGCAGAGCCTGACAGGCACCCTCTGCTCCATGGTTGTGGCAACACTTCTGGAGGACACCGCTTCGTTGATACTTAGAGGCTCAGGTACAGTAGAGACACCGGCCTTTGGATGGTCAACTTCCCCCCCAGACTAAACATTCCCATTCTGGTGGGAAGGTTGTGTCTTTCTCCAGGAGCACCCGAGCTACGAAGTAGTCTGGTCTGTCGCTTCCAACGATTTTGTCAGGCAAAAGTTCCCCCTCGATGAAGACTCTTCCATTGGCATGAATAGTTAAATTTGCAGCTCTCAACAGGGCCAGGCTGAGGAGGAAAGTGTCATGTATAGGGGCCATGTACACCTCCCATTCAAAGCTCCTGGTGCAGATCTTAAATGTAAGTTTCAGTCCAACCATGGCAGTCATGTCTTTCCCCGACTCAGCATTCCAAAGGAGTATCTTCTTGAGAGTTGTCTGCTCACTCACAGGGAACTGCTGGTAAAGGCTCTCAGAGAGGATTGTTGTTTCAGCTCCAGTCTCTACAACAGCTTGGACTGGGATGCTGTTGACTGTCAGAGATATCTGCAAACTTGGCCCTCTGTTTGTAGTACAGCTGACTTGTACAGTAGGGGACTGTCTCCATTGGCTGACAAGCCCACCTGCAGAAGTAGCTTGGCCAAGTTCTTTACCACCCTGGGTATGGGGAGGGGTTAGGCTGAGGGGCCTCACACATTCTCTCCGGAAGTGTCCTTCCTCGCCACATCGGTAACACGGCCCTGTAGCAGTGCGGGTGGGACTTAATGAGCGGACTCTCATCCTGTTAACCTGCTGCAGTGGTAAACGTCCTTGTCTCCTCTCCTGACTCTCAAGACTGCTGCCCTCAAACTGCCTGAGAGAGAACTCTGGGAACTCCTGGATCATGTGGTCCACAGCGGCAGCCTGTTCAAGCTTTAGCTGTAGCTTATTCATCTTCTGCAAGTCTCTGAGCCTCCACAAGTGAGCTGGGATCTTGATTCATTACCTCATAAGCCACATGCTGGTTCATGAGGCCCTTGAGGAATGTGTTGGTTGCTAGTTGATCTCACAGATCTAGTTTTTGATTTATTTKTATCATGTATCCTGATGACCAGATGAGAAATCCAAGATGGCAGCATGTCAAGTCGTTTGTCTGTGACTTGTACATTTTAACCTACTAATAAGACAAGGACGTGGGGCGTGGGCTATACTCGGCCTTGTCTCAGGATTGTAAGTTGGTGGTTGAAGATATCCCTCTAGTGGTGTGGGGGCTGTGCTTTGGCAAAGTGGGTGGGGTTATATCCTTCCTGTTTGGCCCTGTCCGGGGGTTTCTTCTGATGGGGCCACAGTGTCTCCTGACCCCTCCTGTCTCAGCCTCCAGTATTTATGCTGCAGTAGTTTATGTGTCGGGGGGCTAGGGTCAGTTGGTTATACCTGGAGTACTTCTCCTATCTTATCCAGTGTCCTGTGTGAATTTAAGTATGCTCTCTCTAATTCTCTCGTTCTCTCTTTCTTTCTCTCTCTCGGAGAACCTGAGCCCTAGGACCATACGTCACGGCAAACCGGGCATGATGACTCCTGGCTGTCCCCAGTCCGCCTGGCCTTGCTGCTATTCCAGTTTCAACTGTTCTGCCTGCGGTTATGGAACCCCTACCTGTCCCAGACCTGCTGTTTTCAACTCTTAATGATCGGCTATGAAAAGCCACTGACATTTATTCTGAATTATTATTTGACCATGCTTGTCATTTATGACATTTTGAAAATCTTGGCTCTCTCTAATTTCTCTCCTTCTCTCTTTCTTTCTCTCTCTCGGAGGACCTGAGCCCTAGGACCATACGTCAGGACTACCGGGCATGATGACTCCTTGCTGTCCCCAGTCCACCTGGCCTTGCTGCTATTCCAGTTTCAACTGTTCTGCCTGCGGTTATGGAACCGCCACCTGTCCCAGACCTGCTATTTTCAACTCTTAATGATCGGCTATGAAAAGCCAACTGAAAATTATTCATGATTATTATTTGACCATGCTTGTCACTTATGAACATTTTGAACATCTTGGCATAGTTCTGTTATAATTTCCCCCCGGCACAGCCAGAAAGAGACTGGCCACCCCTCATAGCCTGGTTCCTCTCTAGGTTTCTTCCTAGGTTTTGGCCTTTCTAGGGAGTTTTTCCTAGCCACCGTGCTTCTACACCTGCATTGCTTGCTGTTTGGGTTTTAGGCTGGGTTTCTTGTACAGCAACTCGAAATATTAGCTGTGTACGAGGGCTATATAAAATAACTTGATTTTGATTTGATTTGATTAATAACCTATTTATTTATGATTGAGTAACTTCCTTGTTGTGTAGTGCAAACTACTTTGTTTTTGCTGGTGTAAAGATCACGGGTCCTCCTCAACTCGGCACTTCATTACTTGAAGTTTACCAAAGTAACCCTATCTCTGGCTGGCCTGAGTTCCTTCTTCGTCCGCGGAGTGTCTCGTCCAAGCTGCTCCTTTTTGCTCTTCGCCTGGCTGTCAGTGGCAGCTCAACAATCCCCAACCCGTTCTCTCAATCGACCTCAACACCCAATCTACTCACACRCGCAAATACTCACATTCAGACTCATACATACACGCTGTCCCTCTCTCCCCTTACCTTCGTTGGCCTCTATTTTTTACATTTGTCAGAGAAAATTACAATTTTCATGGTATTGCTTAGTGCACTGACTTTATTGAACTCTGGAGAAAACGAACATTGTCGCAGGGTGAGTRCATCTGACAATGTGCTCTCCCGTCCATTAGACATTTTGTCTGCAGGAACTCGCTCTTTTTCACTCGGTCCACTCGTCCAAGTGCCGATGTATTTGTGGCATGATGTGAACAGTACGAATTTGTGTCACTACCAAAGTCTAATGGTTTTAAATGACTGTTTTGTATTGTCTGGAAACTCACTTGTAGAATTCGCTTGCAGTAGGTCTCTTGAAAAAGAGAAGCCGTGCAAGGTTATTAAACAGAGGTGCCTAGTTATTATTMTTTTGTTGATATTAGGTAACGTGCAACCTAACCCTGGCCCTGATATGCAATGTYTCCAAACCCCCTCTGATTTTAAATCAAGATCTGGTTTTGGTATTTTTCATTTAAATGTACGCAGCCTGTTGTCAAAAATTGATGGGTTTAGGATTTGGGCTAAATCAACACTCAACAATCAACACACCAGGTGCTTGACTTGGACTGAAATAAGGAACAGTACTTATTTTGGATGCCGGTACTGTTTATAACTAGGTGCAAGAGATTCACAATACTTTTGATTTAATATTCTATAGGAGGTGCAGGAGCTAAAGCAGTAGAYCATGTAATTGTGTTTTCTGAAACCTGGCTCAGCAAGTCTGTTTTTGATAAGGATATTTGTATAAGTGGTTACAATGTTTATCGCACTGATCGAGTTAAGATAGGTGGGGGTGTGGCTATATATGTAAAAACTAAATTCCCTGTAAGTGTGACAAAGTCTGAAACTATTTGTAAACAGTGGGAATTTCTTGCTTTGAATACTGAGGTTTCAAAGGGTCTCTCTATAACATTGATTGGCTGTTATAGACCCCCCTCTGCTCTCGGTGATGCATTTTCTTCTTTGACGCACCTTATGTCTAAACTTCTTTACAGTGAAATGATCTTGATTGGTGATCTCAACTGGTATTGGTTAAAGCCGGTGTCTGATGATTTAGAAATGTTTTGTAATTATGTGAATCTTACCCAGTTGATTAACTCACCCACTCGCCCAAATCTTAAATGCCCAGATAAATCTACCCTGATTGATTTGATATTAACAAATGTTCCACATAAATATTCTGCGGTTGGTGTTTTTTGTAATGATTTATGTGACCATTGTGCTGTTGTTGCTGTTAGAAATACTAAGGTTCCTAAGACAAACCCATGTTTTATTCGTAAGAGAAATTTGAAGTGTTTTAATGAGCAGGCTTTCTTTCATGATTTGTTTTATTTTGACTGGAGCAAGATTGAGTTTATCCCTCTCTTCGTGGAAACTGCCTGGAAGTTCTTTCATGATAGTAAACAAACATGCCCCATTCCGCAGGTTCAGGGTTAAAGGGCGGGATAATCCATGGTTTTCTTCTGAGCTGTCTTGTATTATTCACGRCYGTAATCTAGCCTGKGCTAAAGCAAGGAAATCATGTTCTGATGCTGATCGGCTTATTTTTAGGCAGTTACGAAACAAGTGTTCTTTTCTTCTCAGGAAGGCCAAGTCTAAATATTTTATGTCTGTTACCACTGATAACCYGAATGACCCTAGAAAGTTTTGGAAGGCTATTAAGTCTATGTCTGGTAACAGTAATGTTAATGAATTACCRTCATGTGTWTYGAAGGACTYTGTTGCTGTATATGACAMAACTGAAATGCTGAATTGTTTCAATGAGCACTTTGTATCATCTGGTAGGCTGTTTGATTCAGTGTCCTCTGTCTCTGTACAACCCTATGTGGATGAACCAGTGTCCTCTGTCTCTGTACAACCCTGTGTGGATGAACCAGTGTCCTCTGTCTCTGTACAAACCCTGTTGTGATGAAACCAGTGTCCTCTGTCTCTGTACAACCCTGTGTGGATGAACCAGTGTCCTCTGTCTCTGTACAACCCTGTGTGGATGAACCAGTGAGAGCTGGTCAAACTTTTAGCTTTTTGCCATTCTCAGTGCAGGTGGTACATAAAGCCCTGAAATCCTTAGATCAGAGAAAGCCTGCAGGTCCTGATCTTTTGGATCCCTGCTTTTTAAATCTGGCAGCGGATTTCATAGCTGAACCACTTACATATCTGTTCAATCTAACCCTGGTGTAACGGTTGTCGTCGGTGGAAGAAGGAGAGGACCAAAGCGCAGCGTGGTTAGTGTTCATCTTAATTTAATAACAATCCAAAAACTGAACACTACAAATTACAAAACAACAAAAGTGAAAACCGAAACAGTTCTATCTGGTGCAGACACACAAAGACTGAAAACAAAAGACAAAACAAAGGAACTAAGGTCAGAAYGTGACACCTGGAATGTAATGAAATTATGAACATCTGGAAATCAGCACCCCTGGCGAAAATACCTGAAACCCTTGTTAGTGAGCAGCTAAAATAGTTTTTATTTACTAACTCTATTTTATCAATGTACCAATCGGGCTTCAGGAAGAAGCATAGCACAATTACAGCAGCCATGAAGGTTTTAAATGATATCACTGAAGCCCTTGACAAAAAACAGCACTGTGTCTCACTTTTTATTGATCTCTCTAAGGCTTTTGATACAGTTGATCATGCTATACTAAGGCAGAGATTGTCGAGTGTAGGCCTTTCAGAGCATGCAGTTGCATGGTTTGCTAACTATCTGTCTGATAGAACTCAGTGCACTCCATTTGATGGGCTTATGTCTGTTAMATTGTCTGTCTTTAATGGTGTGCCCCAAGGCTCTGTACTTGGTCCCCTCTTATTCACTATTTATATAAATAATTTAGACAAAAATGTCCAAAATGCGCAACTTCATTTTTATGCTGATGATACTGTTATTTACTGTTGTGCCTCATCTCTTACAAAAGCTTTCCAGAACTTGCAAACTGCGTTTTATACTGTTCAACATACCTTGTGTCAATTGAAGCTTATCCTCAATACTGACAAAACTAAACCAATGGTGTTTTCTAAAGCAAGAAATAGACCTCTGACCCTTTCACCTATTACTACCTGTCAGGGCAAGGAGATTGAGATTGAGACCTCATATAAATATCTTGGAATTTTAATTCATGACGGCCTCTATTTTAAATTGCATATACATCAACTTACACAAAAATTGAAGTTGAAATTGGAATTTTATTTTAGGAATAAGACCTGTTTTTCTTTTGAAGCCAGAAGGAGGCTAGTATCAGCTACATTTATGCCTTTACTAGACTATGGGGATATTTTATATATGAATGCTTCCGCTCAGTGTTTGAGATCAATTGATACCCTTTACCATGGCACTTTGAGATTTATTTTA
The DNA here is from genome assembly GCF_002910315.2 of Salvelinus sp. IW2-2015. Classification (NCBI taxonomy): domain Eukaryota; kingdom Metazoa; phylum Chordata; class Actinopteri; order Salmoniformes; family Salmonidae; genus Salvelinus; species Salvelinus sp. IW2-2015. Next base: position 35,973,453 of record NC_036863.1, on the reverse strand, counting down.
AACTGCAAAACCCTTACGCACCACTGCACTTTGTATACCATGGTTGGCTGGCCTTCTCTAGTCACTCGTAGGCTCAGTCACTGGTATACTTTTATTTATAAAGCCATTTTGGGTTTACTACCTTTTTATTTGGGCATTTTTATTGTTCAGAAATGTGGTGGGTACTCTCTTCGTTCGCTGGACTTTATCCTGCTAACTGTTCCAAATGTCCGAACTGAATTTGGTAAAAGGGCTTTTATGTACTCTGCGCCATCGTCTTGGAACGCCTTACAAAATACTTTTAAACTGGAAGAACTTGTCCCGATTGGTATTTTTAAATCACTTATGAATGATCTTGAGACTGATTCCCTGACCTGTCAATGATTTTAATTTGCTGTTTTTGATTTTTGTTATACTCTTGTGAATTCTTTGGTTTTTACTAGATTACTTGTAGTTTTTCATGTTGTTTGTCTATAATTTTTGTAATGACTTGGTGCTGCCTATCTTGGCCAGGACGCTCTTGAAAAATAGATTTTAAATCTCAATGAGCCCTTCCTGGTTAAATTTAGGTTAAATAAAATAAAATTGGATTCATTAGGCTCCCCATTAGCCAACGCCAATGGTGACAGCTAGTCTTACTGGAGTCCGACATATAACGAAAAAGACATTACAGACAAAATACTTTACAATTTACATAAGTTCAAAAACATTAACATGTAGTGTGTGTGCATCTATCAATTACACATACATGTCAGTACATACACACAACAAGTACGTCACATGGGGGAGAGGCATTGTTATTTTATTATTTTTTTAAACCAGGTTTGCTGTTCACTTGCGCTATATGARATGGAAGGGAGTTCCATGCACTCATGGCTCTGTATAATACTGTATGCTTCCTTGAATTTGTTCTGGACCTGGGGACTGTGAAAAGACCCCTGGTGGCATGTGTGGTGGGATAAGTGCGTGTTGTCAGTGCTGTTTGTAAGTTGACTATGCAAACAATTTGGAATTTCCAACACATTAATGTTTCTTATAAAAACAAGAACTCTGACGCAGTCAGTCTTTCCTCAACGCTTAGCCAAGCGAGACTGGCATACATAGTATTAATATTAGCCCCCTGATTACAATGAACAGCAATACGTGCCACTCTGTTCTGGGCCAGCTGCAGCTTAATTAGGTCTTTCTTTGCAGCACTTGACCATATGACTGGACAATAATCAAGACAAGATAAAACTAGAGCTTGCTGGATTTGCTTTGTGGAGTGTGGTGTCAAAAAAGCAGAACATCTCTTTATTACAAACAGACCTCTCTCCATCTTTACAACCATTGAATCTATATTTTTGGCCATGACAGTTTACACCAGGATAGGCAAGTGTGACCAGCCAGCGCACTTCCTCTGCAAATTCAGCCGACGACTCCTTGGATTGGCAAAGCTCTCCCAACTTCCTTCTGACTGTGGTCGGGGGGTTCCACTGACCAAAGAGCTGGTTCAGCTRCTCCTTGAGAAGGTTATAGTACTCCCGAATTTACTCAGGCAGTGAGCATACATTTCTGATGGCTGATCCCCTCAGGCATTCGCGTAGCCGGTCAACCCGCTGAGCACCGTTCCAGCCATAGCCTGCCGTTTGAATGGCAACAGAAAGGACTCCTAATCTTAATTTCCATCGAACATGGCTAGCTTAGTTTTTGGGCCATCCTGTGTGGTGTGATAGTTCTGGTGATTTGCTTTTACTATGTCATGTTACCCTTACTCTTTGACCTTCAGTAGCCTAATTGTCTCACCCTCTTTTTGACTCTGTTATAGAGAGTCTAACCCTGACCTGGAATGTTCAGGATTGACAGACTGGTGCGGTTTCTAGGAATGTATCTGAGACATTACTTAATGTCAAATATTCCTCCACTCTTCCACAGCTCTTATTCAGAAAAATCCTGTGTCAGACGTCAGTTCAGCTGATGTCACCAATGGTTCAGTCTCAAAGCTCTCTCTCACAAGCTCTCTCTCACGTGCCATCTTTTTGATATTCAGACTTCGACTATCAATGGACTTTTATTTTTAACATTTATTATATTTCATCAATAAACATTTTAAGATAAAATGCACTTGTGAGATTCAATAAGGTTATATGGAGAGGAATCCTAGTTGTGTTTCAGATCATTTCTTTGGCTCCATAGTTTACCCTCTAATCCAAGTCATGTTTTATCAGTTATGGTTGAGATCTACTTTGATTATGTTTTCCTGATGGAAAAGGATGTTGTAATCATTCGGTAATAACAGAAGACCAGACACTTTTTGAATTATTTTTGGGGGATTGAAGTTTGATGGAATGATTAATGAATGTGTCATCTTTTGGGAATCAGGAATTGTCTGATTACTGCCATCAGTTCTGTACAATGACGAGAACAGCTTAAGAACTGTCTCTCAAAGCAAGCCAAAGCCATGAGTGGTTTATTGAAGATGTCCTCTGATCTCTGTCTTTGTAGGTAAGAAGTCATCATGCCTTCATTCGTCATCGATCAGCCTCTGCCCGTCATGTAGTCCAAGGAGTCTGACCAGTGGAGTTCCGGAATCTGTGACTGCACCGATGACATGGCAGACTGTTAGTGTGTGTGTTTGGTTTGTGTGATCACATTTGTTTGTGTATATTTGTATGTAAGAGTGTTAGTGTGCGTATCATTAAAATTCATAGTTTATGTATGTTTGTTTTCTCGATTGGTGCTTCATTCACTTTGGCCAGGCTGTTTTGGATTCTGGTGTTGTCCCTGCCATGCCTGTATACATACAAGGGAGTACGGACAGTGTCTTTGTCTCCCTCTGCTGGACATCTTCGGCATCATCCCACCCGCCACAATGTCCATGAGGGTGTCCATGCGCCAGCGCCAGCGCTACGGCATCAAAGTAAGTACATTTAGAGTTGGCTGCTTCTGGAAAAAAATATTACATTACCGAACTGAAATAAAGTACATTATGATACACATTTTGTCACCCAACCACCTACCTAGTGCACTGTGATATTCATAGGTTTAATAGTTAGTGAACATTTTCCCTTCTCAGTGCTAGGAAGTAGGAATGAATGACCAACATGTTACCATAACCTCAATATCACCTTAGTCATCACAATACAGCCATAACCTTTTTCAGAGTCATGTTTGTGTGTTTATAGAATGTATATCTATTCCTACATGCCTGAAATGTCAGATTGTTTGACAAGAAGTCATTGTAAACAGTGTATATTAAAATAATATTTATGTATGCTTAAAATTATGTATATACGTCATTCTATGAACTATTATGCCCACAATAAGGACATATATTATAAATGTTTTATTCTATAAAATATATATATCAAATAAATATATTTACAAATGCTAACATTTTCCTTCCTGTTATCTCTGTTCATCTCTGTTTGTTTGAATACTGGTTGAATATCTTCATATGTGTCTTTTGTGTAGAGAGAGATGGTGCAAACTGTACGATACACAGTTTAGTTTGAGTTAAGTCAGGTTTCTCTTTCTCCATCTCTCTCCCTCTCCCTCTTCTCTTATCTCCCCCTTGTCGTGGATATCAAGTGATCTGGAGCAGTGCTCGATCCTGCCCATGATCGTAGGCCTGCTCCTGCCCATGTCAAACACGTAGGTGTACTAGCCCAAGGTTTCCCAAACTCAGTCCTGCCGGCCAGGACTGAGTTTGGGAAACTCTGTACCAGCCCACTAGTATAGCAAGCAACACAGTGGTGCTTTCCATCCGCTGGTGCTGGATTGAGGTGAGCAATTTTCTCCGTGATGGATCGCCGCGATGGATAAGCCGAGTTTTAATAGGCACAATCTTAGTTACAACACCCCTCTCATTATCTCTCTCTCGTTGTAATTTTGCAGTAGGCCTTGTTACAGGCTTTGGTTTTACCATTTATATTTAGAGGTTGAACATTAGCACGTTGGGCACACCGATTGACATCACCTCATTAGTCAATATGTGTTACATCTGTGCTAGCTTGTCATCTCGTCAGAAGGTGTTTCAGCTGTACTGGCACAGGTGATATTTAAGAGTGGATGTCTCTCCCTATTTTATTTCTAAAATCTCTGTTTTCATTTTGCTCTCCTTTTTGGTTTGCTTCCTGTCTTTAAATTGTGTGGGTTTTAATTTTGTTTGCCTCTACTTGGGCAAATTTAGTGGTCGCTCATGGTGGGTGTCTTAGGTTACAGTTGTTGTTGCTCGTCAACTTTCAGTGGACACCCCCCTGAGTGTTTTTCAGAACCCCTCCTGTTTCGTTTTGGTTGTTAGTTTCCCCTTCTGTTTGAGCGACATCTTTTGGTTACTTGCTAGGGAACGTAACAGCCTACAAAGAAAAGTGCACTATTTCATAACAACGTATTCCTAGGCAGCATGTGAGTTTCAAGTTTGGGGAAGACATAAAATGTATCCTACAATTTCTACCAACCTGCGAGCCATTTTTTGTGGAATAGTTTCATTTCAATAACTTTTTCATTTCTTAATCATTGTATCGTGGTTAATAATACAAATCAGAATKAAAATGATAAATCTAAGTTCAAATTCCACTAATGCGAGAGCACCAGCCTCTGCTATATGCACACATTGATTTACCATGAGCCATTGGCGGCTAAAGAAATAGCCTAGGCCAATGTATCAGTAGGCCTATAACCTCCATTGTCAACTGAGTCAAAAAACATAAAGCCAACAAATAAACAGAAAACATCTCGATGAAAATACAGGTTCTTTAAATCACATTCATCTCTATTCCTCCTGTCTGCCTCCCTTTCTATCTGTCTTGACGTTTGCTATCGCTAGTGAAAATCAATCAATCAAATGAGTGTGGGTCCAGCCCAATTACTGTGGCAGAAAACATTAAGAAACACCTTCCTAATATTGAGTTGCACCCCCCCCCCCCCCCTTTGGCCAATTACTGTGTACACAACAAAAAACACCGTCCTAATAAATAATAAGTTGACTGCATGCCCTTTTGGTGGTGGACATTCTTGATACATACAGGGAACTGTTAAGTTTGAAAACTAGTGTGCCTAGCATCAACTACCATACCTCGTTCAAAGGCACTTGAATCTTTTGTCTTGCTCATCCACGCTCTGAATGGCAGACATACAATAATCCATGTCTCAATTGTCTCAAGGCTTAAAAATCCTTTAACCTCTCTGGGATATGTGGGACGGTAGCGTCCCACCTGGCCGACATCCTGTGAAAATGCGAGCGCCAAATTCAAATAAATTACTAATAAAATTTAACTTTCATGAAATCACACATTCAATATACCAAATTAAAGCTACACTTGTTGTGAATCCAACCAACGTGTCAGATTTAAAAAATGCTTTACGGCGAAAGCAAACAATGCTATTATCTGAGGATAGCACCCCAGCTAAAATCACAGACCATCATATTTCAACACTCCCGGCGCGACACAAAACGCAGAAATAAAGATATAATTCATGCCTTACCTTTGACGAGCTTCTTCTGTTGGCACTCCAATATGTCCATAAACATCACAATGGTCCTTTTGTTCGATTAATTCCGTCGATATTTTGTGACTATGATTGCATAACACCTTAGAGGCGTAAAAAACAAATTCTCCACGTCTCTAAAATATATGTTCTCTCATTGCCTTGGAGTTGGCATTCATCTGGCTATCTCATTATTTTATCACTGTTACTCAACCCTCTCATTTGCATAGTATTTTCATGCCATGAAAAGATTAAATAGAAATTGAAGATGTCCTCTTGGCCCTGGTTCCGTCTTTTGCCTTGATATTTAAATGATCCTTTTCATGGAGAAATAACTTAATCTGTCATCCAGACATGCAGGGTGGCAGATAACCTATACAGCTGTCCTCCCTATGAAAACAACAGGAGTAACCCAATGACGCAAGCAGCACATTGGCCCCTCAGATGAGTCCCACTGGGCACACACTGGTAGAATCCATGTGGTCTCCACGTCATTTCAAGGAAATTACGTTGAACCAACATGAAATAGTGATTGACTTGATGTCTGTGCCCAGTGGCGGGCAGATAGGCATGGTGTGAATGCTCCTAGAGTCAGGGCATACTGTATATATCCGTCATTGGCCCAGTCTGCTGTTAATCTCCACTGCCACAATGCCTTCTCAATCAAACTACATTTGAGTTTATCTCAGTTTAAACTGATCTGAACTGATCTAAACTTTATTTGTAAAGCACTTTTTATACATTATTCTCAAAGCACCAACCTAATGCCAGTTGTAACACTTTTGTTTTCACATTAAACAAAACGAATGGCCCTCATTCAGGTTTTGCAGCTTTTGTGTGAGCTTCCCATTAAGTAGCTTGCATACCTGCAGTTATTCCAGACATATTTCATTGTGCGTCATGACTAAGTCAATGTCGTCTCCTGTCATCCCAGCTAACAATTCCAGGGAGAGAGAATGTATTTGTAATGTAACCCATAATGTTCCCCAGATGTTTCGAGTGTCCAGTTTTCTATTAGTCAGGATGTATGTAAGCAAAACCTCAACCATGTTTGGTGAGACGTTGGTGGAAAATTCCGTTCTCATTCCGTTCTCAGCATCAACAAATCCTGGTGCCACAGTGTACTAATTCAATGGATAGAGACCAGAAAATCATAGGTTTGAATCTCACTGATGCTGTCACAATAAAAAAAGAAATGTGTTCACATGATTAATGCCTAAGGAAATGCATTTCCATGTGTCCTATCTGTGCTTGGTGTTCAAAAAAGTGAACACCGCAAATAAGCTAGCCGTGTTATTTAAAGTCTTATTGAAACATTCAGTGAAAGTTTTAACCTCCAAATAACCCATCATTTCATTTCTCTGAGTGTTAATAAAACCTCCCAGTAAACTTTCAAGTAACAAGAGTAAAACAACAAGAGTAAAACAACAAGAGTAAAACATTCTCAGAACCTAAAAACAAAAAATAATCGTTCCCAGAACAGTTCAAATGTTAACTTCTGTTCTCAGAATGTTTTTTTTACAAATTCAGTTTTACCAGTCAGGAAACGTATGGCTTCGTTCCCACAACCAATGTGAAACCAAAAACACACGTTCCCACAACCAATGTGAAACCAAAAACACACGTTCCCACAACTTCCAAGGAACCGAATGTGCTAGCTTGGTATAGATCCAATTTTTTTTCTTTATAATAAAAACTATAAATAATTGATAATAATGGATAATAGTGTAAAATGGGTAAAAAGGGTGCAGTTATTTTGCGGAAGATTTGGTCATATCTTTACAGGGTTACAGCCGGACTGTGAATGAGTAAACAGGAAGACACAATTGTGTCACGCTGCTATACTTTCCTGGCAACATTTTTATGAGTTTATTTCTGTACACTGTAAAAAAACATCTGAGGGCGGCAAACTAAATAGGATTTAGCAACTAGTTACTCACAGAACAAGTTTATTTTACCAAGACTCGCAATTTAAAATACTGTTTTGGCTTAAGATACATGAGTTTAATAAACATATTGCCCATTGTGCCTTTCAGCAAGTACTTTATTTTATTCAATTTACTTGTTAAGGAATATTTACAATTCAAATCATACATATCAGTTGAATTATGATGCATTTAACCAAATAGAGCAAGAATGGGGATTTGTTCTCATTATTAGTGGTATTTTTGCACCTGTTTATCTGGTCGGATAGATTTGAAAGAACCCTCCATCTGCTCCGTAATTGGACCATGACTGAAGTTAGAAAGGAAGTGGATTCTATTAGTAGAACAGTCATTTACTTTTATTTTTTATTTATTTTTTATCAGTCATCTGTCTATCACTTGCTATTTCCCAACTTGTCTCATTGACTCAGARAAAGTGTTGGTCAAATGTGAATTGCATGCAACACAAATGTTAGATGAAGTTCAAAAAGAAGTGGAACTCAATATTTTTGAGTTGGACCACCTTGAATGATTTACAGCGCAGCCAATAATTAGGCTTGAACTTGACGCTGAAAAACAATTTTAAAAAGCCAAACCAACCCACAAGATGCCAGGTATGTCCTGCTAGATCTCAGAGAACAATACAAAGTTGACATTTAGAGCCCGAGGAAGCATACTACTGAGGCATTGAAGCATGTTGAGGCAATATCATGTGAACATACAACTCAATATCAGCGCAACAATTAAAACAATACTTATTTTGAAAATATTGAAGGCGTCATGATGCTGCTACTCTATCCAGCTTTAATGTTACTTTTATGTGGTTTAGGCTTGTTAACAGCATTCCAACCCCATCCATTTTTGTTCCCTCAACAATGCTGATGCTATGTAAACAAAACCAAATCCTTGGGTCACTTGAGTAAAAAGCCAACAATATACAGCATATGTAAAGTCTGTTGTATCTCGCTACTTCTGTGTTATTACAAGACATATTTTCCCCCACAAGAAATGGACTATTGAGAGTGTTGTCTTCCTTGTCATTGTGTCTGCAGGCAGGTCTGATCACCATGCAGGAAGTATCATAGCCCATCAGCAGGTGGCAGCACCTTCTCTGAAGGGCTGGAATACTGGCCTCTTCGACTGCTGTCTGGACATTCCTTCCTGTGAGTATCCACTGGAAATCATATCCCATCAGCCCCTATGCTCCGAGTATCCTTCACAAAGCCACCACTGTAACACTGATGAATAACAGACACGATCAGGCTATGACTGTTTTTACTCCTTGTAGTAAGGGTTAAACTAATAGTGTCTCAAAAGAGTGGTGTTGTTGTTGCTCTCTCTGTTGATGAGGTGTGTCTGACTGTTTGTAGGTTGCTATGGTTTCTGTTGCGGTCCTTGCTTTGCCTACTCCACCTTGGGAGAGTTTAGAAAGAGTACCTGTCTGTCCTTACTGGAGCTCATGGGCCCTGCCTGGTTGGTTGCTTTTCAGGTAACCATCTGTGTGCCACCCGCAAGTCTGTCCTAGCTAGAAAACCCTAGACAACACAGCAATCAAAATCAAAATACAGAATGTAATCATTCATTTGTAAGAGTGATATAAAACATTGAAAGTTTATTCACAACTCATTCCAACCTTCCAAATATATATTCTACATCTTAAAATACTGTACTTGTACTACTATTATGCATTGCATGAATTTGTTTTGCTATTAAAAATAAATACACTTTTGTGTAAATTATTTCCATTTCCCATGACTACGATCTTGTTTCTATTCAGGTGAAAGAAATGTCTGAGCGTGTGCTGAAAGCCCTGGTTCTGCCCACCTTTGTCTGGCTCCTCCTCCCGTTGTTGCTCCTCCTTCTCACACCAGCCCCTAGTTGCCATGGCAGCAGGATCCTGGTGTTCCCTATGGATGGTAGCCACTGGGTCAACATGGAGGTGCTGGTGAAGGAACTCAATGGGCGGGGCCAACAGATGACCGTCATACGACAGGCTGACAGCTGGTTCGTCAGGGAGAGCTCACCACACTACACCTCAGTCACGGTGAAGCCGAAGGATACAGAGTTCGACCTTTTTGAGCAGGCTGTGCGTAATGTCCTGGAGGGACACAGGCCTGGTCCAGATCAGAGAGCTGCCCACAGCGCCACCATCACCATGCTCTCCGGGCCCTGATGGCACAGCTCAAGGACTCAAGCTTTGACCTCATGCTCACAGACCTTGGCATGCATGCTGGTATCATCTTAGTGAATTTCTTCAACCATGGTCTACAATGTGTACTGGATGAGCTTTGGAGAGGACCAGTTCTACAAAGCCCCCTCTCCTATCTCGTATGTGCCTGTACCAGGCTCTGGGCTCACTGACAACATGGGTCTCCTCCAGAGGTCACAGAACCTCCTACATTACATCATCAACCTCCTCCTGTTGGTCCAACCCATTTACAGTGACATACTGGATCAATATTCCCCCGAGGGAGTGACATGCTGCCCATGCAGCAGTCAGGTGATGTGTGGCTGATGAGGGTGGACTTGTGTTTGAGTTTCTGTGGCTCAGTATGCCTAATGTGGTCTGCATGAGGGGGTTCATGCAGAGCTCTGGGGAGCAGGGAGTGGTTGGGTTGTCCCTGGGCACCCTCATCTCTGCTCCAGCCTAAGGAAGTGACTGAGTCTGTCGCCGCCGCCTTCGCCCAACTGTCACAGAAGGCGGTGTGGAGGTTCATGGGAGAAAAAACGTCCTCTCTAGGGAACAACACCCTGCTGCTGGACGGCTCCTCCAGAATGACCTCCTGCGCCAAGGTGTCCCTGTGCTGGGCCTGCCTCTGCTGTTTGACCAGCAGGACAACCTGGTGCGTTTGCAAGCCAGCGTGGCGGCCCGGTTGCTGGATGCAGCCACGCTCACTGAATGGGAGTTCCTGGAGGCGCTGCAGGACATCCTGAAGAACCCCTCTTACCAGCGCAGCATGAAGAGACTCTGCACCCTAAACCGGGACCAGCTTCTCCACCCCCTGGAGCGTGCTGCCTTCTGGGTGGAGTATGTGATCAGGAACGAAGGAGCTGCCCACCTCCGTACTGAGGCCTACAGCATGCCCTGGTACTACAGCATTACTACTGACCATCCCACTGGGCTCTGTAGGGGCTCTGTTCTCCTTTGTCAGAGTGCTACTCAAACGAAGGTCCAAGAAGTCAATGCCCCAACCAGAGAACACGAAGATCGTAGATGAAAAGAAAACAGAGAAAATGTCCCATGCAGATAGGAAAAAAACAGAGAAAATGTTCCATGCAGGATAGGGAAAAAAAGAGAAAATGTCCCATGCAGATAGGAAAAAAACAGAGAAAATGTCCCATGCAGATAGGAAGAAAACAGAGAAAATGTCCCATGCAGATAGGAAGAAAACAGAGAAAACCCAGATAGTGAAGAGCAAAACGCAGTAAACTGGGAGACCTGGTCCTAAGATACAGATGTTTTGATGCAGATTTTAAAAACTAAGTCAAACAAAAGTTGCACTGTATTTCTCACTCACAATTCTCTGTGGATCATATGCAAAAGGTGCTTCTACATCTGCATTGCTTGCTTTTTGGGGTTTAAGGCCCTCGTTTCTGTATAAGCACTTTGTGACATCTGCTGATGTTAAAAGGGCTTTAGAAATGGATTTGATTTGATTTGATTAACAATACTGGTACATAATACAGGTTGCATAGTGCATTGTCCCATACATTTGATTGCTGTCACATTCAGTTGTTTGCTGAAAGAAAGCTTATCTCACCAGTGACAAAATACCTGTCTAAAAAGTACAGAGCAGCATGAAACATGTTGAAAATCAGATGGTCTAGTATTGTTTTGTCAATGTTCTAAGACGAATCTAAAAACAAAATGATATGTAGAAACTGATACATTTGTTTTTGAGTGCATGAATATAAAAAAAATCATAATGGGATTTATGTGTTTTAAGTCAATTGGTGATGGCTTAACAATGCATCTAATAATATCTGAAGCGATTGTTTACTATTTCAACAGTAGCAGTCAGTGCCGTTTGTGATTGAGGGAGGACAATATTTTTCTCATGAGCATTGCCTTATTTCTATTACACCATATTAGATGACTGTCATTCATATTCCATTCACTCAGTTCAATGTAACATTGATAGGTTTAGGCTACTACGTGATATTCTAATTTTCCCTGCACCCATCATAAGGTTGTTACAACCTAGCCTATGAATGAAAGTTTACAATGTAGGTGCACACAGGTCGAGAGAAACATTTTGAGGTTACAGACAGTGACACATGGAAAGACAGTGACACATTCAATACTGCCTCTTCTAGCTGTATGTTTATTCGTGTTTTGTTCCGTTTGCTTCCGTTTAAGAAATGTTTTCAACAGAATTGGTGGAATAAATACACCCCTGATCACGCATAAACACAGTTCATTTTCATAGCAGCCACTTTGCATTCCTTCTCACATCTATGCTCTCTCCTCCTCTCACATTTTCCCTTCGTTTGCGGACTTCAATGCACAACACATCAGCTTTATGTAACCAGGCGAAAAAACCTTTCCAAGCCAAACCATATCATAACCACTACACACAGCCTACATCATTGTCACCGTATTAGCTAAAGTAACGTCCTAGTCAACATAGCTAATAGAACTAATGCGTTAGTAAATCCGCTGCAATTTTTGAAGAAATTAATTTGTTCTAAACTGTTCAACTATTATTGTCTTTCTCTCTTTGAGTCATCTACTCACCACATTTTATGCACTGCAGTGCTAGCTAGCTGTAGCTTATGCTTTCAGTGCTAGATTAATTCTCTGATACTTTGATTGGGTGGACAACATGTCAGTTCATGCTGCAAGAGGTCTGATGGGTTGGAGGATGTCCTCTGGAAGTTGTCATAATTATTGTGTAAGTCTGTGGAAGGGTGTGAGAACCAAGAGCCTTCTAGGTTTTGTATTGAAGTCAATGTACCAAGAGGAGGATGGAAGCTAGCTGTCCTCCGGCTACACCATGGTGCTACCCTACGAAGTGCTGTTGCGGCTACTGTAGACCATTCTTGCAAAACAGTGCGTTTCAATCAATTATTTGGTGACGTGAATATATTTAGTATAGTTTTATCTAAAAAGGATAACTTTTTAAATGTTTAACTATTTTTCTTTTTATGAAATTCACTGAGGAGGATGGTCTCCCCTTCCTCCACTGCTACTGCATGAACATTGCTGTGTAGTCTTACTGAAAATGAAGGGTACATCGTGGTTCTCATCTCTCAGCAGCCACAACCACCACAGTCAGTTTGGTCTTTGATATCTACACCTATTTTGCATTAATCAACGTGATAGTCCACCATTATCAGTTATGTGGTAACTGATGTTGCATTCACTTGATTCCTGAGAAAAGTATCTCAATCTTTTCTTTCTCTTTCTCTCTCTCTCGCACGCACGCACGCACGCACACACACACACACACACAAAAACAGTATGTGTTAATTTTTTAATTAAAGACCAGTCAAAACAACGTGATTATGGGTTGTCGAGAAAGCATGTTTAATGTTGTAGTCCTCCATATTGACCGTTCAACTCTTTGTAGCATCCACAATGGCACTAATTCCCCTCACCTGTTGTCCTTCTGACTCTACAGTACTCATCCTCTCTTACCGCATCTCCAAGGCTGAATATTGACTCCAGTATGTGTAGTAAACTGGTATATTTATGATTACTATTATGGTACTATTAAGTTTCAATCTACAAAAGTATCCCAAGACACAGATAGGGACAACACAGTGACAGGTATACTGTATCTCAGAGCACATCAGAGACCTGAGCACTATCTGTAAATTGAATGTGCTTTGCAAGTACCAATAACAGAAACTACACAATGACAAAAGAAAATAAGAACATATGAGGCGTCATAGGTTTTCTCTTCCACATGTGTTATTCCCTATTGTTATTCCCTAAGATTTTTCAAGAGGAGTATGCCCTAGTTGAGGCTAATGATGTCTGTTTGAGGACACACCCTGAAGTCACACCATCCATAATGTGTGCTGGACGGATGGGGAATGGCATCTGCTTTGTTAGTCTATCACTCAGTGGAGAAATGATTGATTGATAGTTACTGAGGAGAGAAAGGCATGTATTTCTTAAGCATAAAATATACAGTGATTACAGTAATTGCATCCAATGTATAGGTATGATACAAATGTAATGCATTTATTCTCCTTTCATTTTCCGGTGTGTGTGTTATACTGTATTTGCTGGGAGACTCTGGGGGACCTCTGATTTGTCAAAATCACTGCCATTTTGCACTGGCCAGGATTTCAAGTTTTGTAAGAGGCTGTGGAGCAAGTCCGTCTGTCTACACCCGTGTCTCAGAGTTCAGAGATTTAATCGACAACACCATCCGACGCTTCTCTCCAGACTAAAACCTGAGAGGAACTCTGCTGAGTGCCATGAAATGCTTGTCTTGGCAATCGCTATCAACTTAAAACTATTATTTTCTCTTATCTACTACTTCAATGAATATTTTTTCACTTACTTCCAGTCTCATCATTGACCCATTCCGTTCCCTTTTTCTCCCCTACTTACCTTTGTTTCTCATTAGTTTTTTTTCTCTTTTCCTCCCTTCTCTAGTTCATTCTACTTGTCCCTCTATTATGCAGCATCCTCTCTTAAGGTTGCTTTTGTCATTACAAATTGATCTCAAATTGAATAATAATCAAATTACAGCAAGCATGAACTCACTCTGATCTTCACCTTAATCACGTTTTCCACCCATTTACAAGTTCGCTATTTATGGACAGTAAAAACATTAATTGATGACTGTTCAAGATTCTATGAAACAATTAAGTACTGACTTAATGTACTGACTGACTGCAAGGGATATTTGTGTTATCATAAAATCACCAGCAGAGGGAGACAGAGTAACACATCTGATGAGATCCATAAACTGAGTTTTCATCTTTCAGAGTCAAACAATCATTTTACCTTTATTTAACTAGGCAAGTCCGTTAAGAACAAATTATTATTTACAATGACGTCCTACCGGGGAACAGTGGGTTAACTGCCTTGTTCAGAGGGCAGAACGACAGATTTTGACATTGTCAGCTTGGGGATTTGATCTAGCAACCTTTCGGTTACTAGTCCAATGCTCTAGGCTACCTGCCGACCCATCTGTTCATACATAGATGGTTAGCCTGGATGAAGTGTTCATACAGCACAGAGAAAAAATAAATATGTAAAAAAACACACGCAAATAAAGAGATTGAAGGATGTAGAATGAAGAGATATCTCTGTAGCTAACTGAAGATGTACACTGAGAAGGACTATAGTCACTAATGTAAGTTTCTAATGACTCCTCTTATCTCATTATAAGCTGTCTCTCCCTCCCTCCTCCATCCCTCTACCCTCCTCCTCCTCCCCTCCTACCCCCCGGTTGGTAGGAGATGATGGGAATAGCAATGAAGACGCTGCTCTCACAAATTGCTGTTTTCATTAACTTTGTCTTAAGAGAGGGAGAGAAAGTGGGAAGGGACAAGTCCACAAGTAGGCATACACAAACACACACACACAGAGAGAGAGAGAGAGCGGGGGAGAGAGAGAGATGGTCTTAATAGCAGTTTAAGATAGCAAGGTCATTAGCCTGTACTCAAGCGATGAGGAATCCTGCAGGTCACAGAAACGTATTACAGCAGCCTACTTAGTGCTAATCAAACTGCCCAATTTGTTTGAACCATGAAGAGATTAAACTGAAAACCAATTAGAGTAAGACACCACGATCAAACCTTTCCCTCCAAGCCTGACCATTCATATCGCCACATTAATCTTCCCTGTCACTCTCAAAACCCTTTCACTGACTGACACACACTCACACAAACACACCTCTATTTTCCTCGCTCTGTATTACACGTCTCTCAACTGTTTCCATAACAGTTAACTTGTTGTTGATTTGTTTCTCACACGAAATCCTACTGTCTAAATTCCTTTAGGGCCGCTCACTGTCCCAAAACAAGTCATCCTTACTCCTCATTTCTCCTCTCCTCTTCAACTGCCCCCTCTCGCCCCATTTCCCTTCCGCTCTTCTCAAAGTCCTTGCGTTGAAACAAATTGGGCTCTTCACTTCCCTAATGTGGATGGTGTCTGGTATAACGAGTCTTACGAGAGAGCGGTAAAAATAATTGACTCTAAGTCTACGTTCAGCATGTTCTCTACCATTCTTAAGCTTTGCCTACTGTCGTCCTGATTTCATTTGTTATTATGAGGAAGAGATGTGAAGATTTTTCATTTCGTGTTTCATGGTCTAATAATGTGCTCGCTCTCACTCTCCGAGATATTCACAAACATTACTCCACACACAGTGTTAAATGTCATTCTCTATGTCCACCCGACTGTGCAGGTTCAGTGTTTATCACACTGAACGTAAGCCACAACACACTAACACCATTCTCTTTGTGCTTTTCAAACATGTATTTTTATCAAGATCTGTTAGATTGAGTTGAAGCATGAAATAGCTCATATCTGAGCACCTCTCTCTCACACACACCCGCCCGCCCGCACGCACGCACACACACACACGCACGCACGCACGCACGCACGCACACACAGCCTTCACACACACACACACAACTGAGCACACAACACAGCACACACACACACACCACACACACACACACAACACACCACACACACACACACACACACACACACAACACACACACACACAGCACCACACACGACACAACACACACACACACACACCACAACAGCACACACACGCACACACACACACACACGACAGCACACACACACACACAGCACAACATACACGACTGCTAACAAGTCAGATACTATTACTGATTATTCACCAACACCAGATGAATGGTCTACACCCAAAATTGGCATCCCTTAGACATAAGACCCTCCCCTCTGCCTTTCTTTCTCCCTCTAGTCGTTTGCCCTTCTCTTTCTGAAACAGTCCGTCTTTGTCTGCTCCCTCCCATTACCCATCCTTGCTTTTTCTCTGGGTCGTCCCTCTTTCCCTGGCACGTGTCCGTCCTCCCCCCTCTTTGTCAATTCGGTGTGGTCCGGGGTTTGATTTCTTATGATTTATATAGACCCTGCGGCGAACTTCAACCAGCATACGTCCTTTTCTCCCTCGCCCTCGCTCTCCGCTCGATCTCGTTCTCACGCGCTTCCACTCTAATCGTCATAACTTTGCATCTCCTCAGGCCGATCTCAGAAGTAGATATGAAAAGATTGAAACGCCCTATGGGGCCTAAACACTCTGACCTCATCACACACATGCATGCATGGTCAACACACACACACACACACACACACACACACACACACACACACACACACACACACACTATACTACTACTCATCTCCTACTCATCTCCTATTTAACTATAATATGAAGAGCAAAAGATGCATTATTTTGGCATAGAAAACGTCAGGATTACCCCTCTTTCTTTGTAACTAACTTCAGGGTTGGGTAGGTTACTTTCTAAATGTAATCTCTTACAGTTACTAGTTACCTGTCCAAACATTTAATTAGTAACGTAACTTTTGGATTACCAAATTGTAGTAATGTAATCTGATTCATTTCAGTTACTTTTGGATGGCTTTCCCCTTAAGAGCCATACGAAGAAGACAAAAAGGATCCATCAAACACATTAGATGTTTCATCATAGTGGTCTCTGACATCATAGTGGTCTCTGACTTGTGGTCAGACTCGCTCAGGGGTAACAAATTGGCACCTTTTTTCAATGCTGAATTGAATGTCATTTTCGAAAACAGAAATGTGTCATAATGCACTTTCCTTTCTTTTTTTTCTGCAAACATCCTTTCTGAATTAGTAATCCAAGAAGTAATCATCTAGTTTTTTTCGAAGCATCTGTAATCTGATTATTTAAAAACAAATCTGATAACATGTAACTGATTACATGTACTCGGTTACTTTCCAATCCTGGCTATCTTTACTGTCTCTCTGTCTGTCAGCTGCCAACTGAGGAGTCCATACATATCAGGTATCCTCAGAATTGAAGATTTTCCTAATTAGGAACTGTTAATTACACTTTTGGACTAATGGGCTTAATTACCAGAACATAATTTGCTTTCAGATTCACAACATACTTCCCTGATTTAGACAATGATCTGTTTAGTAAACAATATGACTTAATTGCATACATTTGCATAAACAAATGAACTAATTAATTACAATTAAGCTCATCCTGATGAGTCTGTGTACAATTAGAGTCTTCTTATCCCCGGAGTGAGACCTCACACAACACGTTACGCACAAGAGTGTGTGTGTGTGTGCACGTGCACGTGTGTGTGTGCACAAGATGGTGAGAAAACATAACCAGTACATTCTTTGAAGACTGACTTTGTCATTTTTCCTTTCTTTTCTCCTCCTTCCCTCTCTTTTTCTCTCGGGTGTGGAGATGGAGGGACCTCTCCCCTCCTTTTCTGTGTCGGAATTTAATATGCAACTTTTTATTGGAAAACAATTGCGCGTGCCTGCGTGAATCCTGACCGCAATCTATCTGTTAGCGCCCCTAATCCGATCAGTACAGGGAGGGCTATTTATCACCGCAGATCCAGGGCATTTCAGCCTTCTTTTTATTATTTTAATATATTTCTGAGCTGTTAAATCACTAAATGATGAATTAGGGCTGTCCGCCACCCTTTCACCAGCTTGACAGAAAATGATGCACTACCCAATTTGAGTGGTCATTTGGACTTTTAAAGACAAAAAATGAGCAAAGAAAAAGTCCAATACTTTTCAGTTTTCTATTTTTTTCTTTCCCATCCCCTCTGTGCCTTTCAACTGGGTGTTTCTTAATAATACTGCTTATTTGGGCTTTATTGCCATGTTAGTGAGGGCAGCACCAAAACTATCTTCAATATTCAGCCAATTACTAAACACACACACAAACACACACAATCTCAAGACAAATAGCACACAAACACTCTGTATTTCTCTGTTTTGCTTTGTTTCCTTTCACACTTGTGAATACATGCGTTGATTCACCTGGTACACACCATCACATCAACTGATCTGTTCATACTTTGATTTCAACCAGTTTAAACAAGTGTTCATTTTATTGCCTGATGGTGCGATTTAAACACCTTGTTGGAGATGAAGCTGAGTGTCTACATACAACACATACTTTCCCATTCATGTTCAGACATTTCCCACAGAACAATTGTTATACATAGCTAATAAAGGTTATATCCTGCCTGTTTGGCCCTGTCCGGGGGTATCGTCGGTCGGGGCCAATGTGTCTCCCGACCCCTCCTGTCTCAGCCTCCAGTATTTATGCTGCAATAGTTTTTGTGTCGGGGGGCTAGGGTCAGTCTGTTATATCTGGATTATTTTTCCTGTCTTATCCAGTGTCCTGTGTGAATTTAAGTATGCTCTCTTTAATTCTCTCTCTCTTTTTCTTTCTGTCTCTTTCTTTCTTTTTTTCTCTCGGAGGACCTGGGCCCTGAGGACCATGCCTCAGGACTACCTGGCCTGATGACTCCTTGCTGTCCCCAGTCCACCTGGTCGTGCTGCTGCTCCAGTTTCAACTGTTCTCCCTGCGGCTATGGAACCCTGACCTGTTCACCGGATGTGCTACCTTGTCCCAGACCTGCTGTTTTCAACTCTCTAGGACAGCAGGTAAGCCGTAGAGATACTCTGAATGATCGCTACTGAAAAAGCGCCAACTGACATTTACTCTTGGTAGCTACCGTTGCACCTCTCTACAAACACTCGTGATTATTACTATTGACCATGTTGGTCATTTATGAACATTTAAACATCTGTCCATGTTCTGATTATAAATCTCCACCCGGCACAGCCAGAAAGAGGACTGGCCACCCCTCAAATAGCCTGGTTTGCTCTCTAGGTTCCTTCTTAGTTCGGCCTTTCTATAGGAGTTTTCCTAGGCCACCGTCCTTCTATCCCTGCATGCTTGCTGTAGGGGTTTTAAGACTGGGTTTCTGTTATCGCAATTTCTGTGAACAATCAAGCTGATGTAGAAGGGCTTTATAAATAATTTGATGATCTGATAAAGCTCAATTTAAGTCATCAAATGTATCATTTCACATGGTTCTTCGTTACAGTACCCCGTTTCTGTAATTTACCGATCCATTAACACATAACCCTCATCTGTTAAACCTGCTCATTTTTGTCTAGCCTCACTTAAATCACTGTCATTATTAGCTAGACCGTTTAGTTTATGCACAGGTGGCGTCCGTGGAATTTGTTGGTTTCCAAGCGCCTGAGTCCATCAGATCATCACAAACAAAATCTTTGAAATCTCTTTCTCTTTCTCTCTCATTCTAATCTTTATTATTCTCACTCTATCTCCTCTCTCCTCTGTCTGTCTGGTCTGCTGTCGTCTGTCTCTGTCTGCTGTCTGTCTGTCTGTCTTCTGTCGTCTTCTTCTGTCTGTCTTTCGTCTGTCTTCATTCGTCTGTCTGTCTGTCTGTCTGTCGTCTGTCTGTCTGTCTGCTGCGTAGCAGTTTTGGATTGGGGCAGATCTGGGGTTGGGGCAGTTCTGCTCCAGCCCAATAGAGGGCGCTGGTGTGGCCATGTCACAGTGAGGGAGTCGTCCCCTGCCACCCTACTCAGGGACAGCTGTCTCTCCCCTCCGACCACCCCCAGGAGTCCTCACACCAATCAGCCCTGCCCAGCCAGAATCAATTAGCACCGGGAGGGGGGTGGACGAGATGGGGGAGAGGGGGGCAAGGACCCACAGAGGACGACTGTCCCCACACATGGCCCTGTCTCTGGACACTGTCTCACTCCAGCACCCCCAAAGCCTCCACGCAGCACCTCGCCTCACTTTCCTGTGATCCAACCTCCTCTCTCTCTGTCCCTCTCCTCCCTGATCCCTTCCATCTGTTCTCCTCTTCTCTTCCCCTGTTCTATCACTACTGTATCTTATCTTCCCTCTCTTTTGATCTTATTTTTTCTTATCCGTCTTTTCAATGGTTTACAATCTCCCTATTTCATCCTTTCCCCCCATCTCTGTCTTCATTAATAATGGTATGAAAGAGGAAAATATTATGAGAGGGGAGAGAGATGAAACTGAAGTATAGAGTCAGAGTGTGGACCTCATGAATGACCTGAGATGAGAGGAAGACTTGAGGACAGCGGAGGAGTGAACACGAGAGAGATGGCTTAAGGAACACTTGGTCTTTATTGCTGCTGAAAGTACAATTGAAACCAGTTAAAGATGTGTGTTAATAAATGTTAAATCGTCTTTCAGAGGACAGCTAGAGGGCCTGGAGTCGCCTCTCTTATTGCTTACCCATCCGCCCAGCTTCCTCCTCTTTCCATCTCTCTGTCCATCTCTCGCTCTCTCACTCCACGATCTATCTTTCCTCTCCTCTTTCATTCTCACCTTGGCCATTCTCTCTCTCTCTCTCTCTCTCTCTCTCTCTCTCTCTCTTTCTCTCTCTCTCTCTCTCTTCAGAAAGCGAGGGATGAATAATTTAGCTTGCAAAGGGACTTCCAGAATTCCTCCATCTCCATTCCTTGATTTATTTGACCTCAGTAACATGTCCATGTTGCCTATGTTTTGCATCTCAACAAGTAAACTGAACGCAAACGTGTATCAATACATTGGTAAAGATGCAGTTCATGAAACTAGTGATAAAGTATGAAGTGGTCAGAGGTAGACTTGGCTCTCTCTCTCTCTCTCTTCTCTCTCTCTCTGCCTCATCTCTCTCTCTGCTCCTCTCTCTACTCTCTCTCTCTCTCTCTCTCTCTCTCTCTCTCGCTCTCTCGCTCTCTCCCTCTCTCGGCTTCTCTCGCTCCTCCTCTCTCTCTCTGCTCTCGTCTTGTCTCTCGCTCAGGTTCTCTCTCCTCCTGTCTCTAAACACCCTTACGCTTCCGTCTCATCTCTCTCCTGCTACTCTCATCTCATCTACGTCTCTTCTCGTCTCTCTCTCTCTCTCTCTCTCTCTCTCTCTCTCTCTCTGTGGATTAAGATGGTATTGATCACTCAGGCCATTACTGGGTGATATTCACTTAAATTCTCAGAGATTTACTGACCCATTGACAAACACACTAATTGACAAGCTAGGATGCAGTGGCTGACAGAGAAGCACAGACAGAGATCCACATAATGCTCAATTAATATTGACATGCCTTAGAGAGGAAATCCTAGCACTTACTGCAATACTACAGAGGACCAGTGGGTGTCAGTCCGTCTGGGGCAGTGCTCAGTTTTTCTGCTCCACATGTTCACAGGAGAAGGGCTGACGCTGGTGGGACAGAAGGAGAAACTCAGCATCAAACAATATGCACTGACAATATTTACACAATGTATTTCCAACCAATATGGAATATCTGAATTCACATTTTTGAGGAAGTGAGAGACAGAGAGAGAGGGAGAGAGACAGAGAGAGAGAGAGAGAGAGAGAGAGAGAGAGAGAGAGAGAGAGAGAGAGAGAGAGGGAACAGGACATAGTTTTGGAGGAGGAGAGGGCGAGGGATTTTGAGATAGCCCTCTCCCACTCATACTGCGCTAATTGCGTTTTCCCAGAGTAGAATTGAGTTCCAGAGGAAGAGAGAAAGGCCAGAGGCTTTTCATAATTGTATCGACAGGAAAATGAATATGATGAATCGCGTTCATTCAGCACGTCCTGGATTTATTGTCTTTTCCTCCGGGCATTAATCGCTGTGAGAGGGAGAGAAATAAAAGAGGAAAGAAAAGAGGAGAGAGACCCCCCCCCACACACACACACGCACACACAAATACGTGCACACACACGCACACACGTTGAATCAGCAGCAGACTTAAGACCCAGGCTTCTTAGGTCCTTTGTAACCAACAGTAACTGAGTTTTCATTGCCTGTTCGTGTCTCTGAGACCCAGTGATGGCGGAGACAAGATTAAACTTTCTTCAGGCACAGTTCAGTGGCTCAGTGACTGAAGAGTCATGCAATGTCGACCCTACTCTCCTCCCTTTCTGCATCCTATGACTCGCACTATCCCCTTTCCTCCTGGCCAGTTCGGTCCTTCCCTCCTGCTCTATAGCTGAGTGACTCATTGCTAGCTTACAGAACAGGGCTGCTGAAAAACGAAACTTCCTGAGGTTTTATCATCCTTTCTCCCCCTCCTCTCTACCATCCTCTTCCTCTGTATCTGCTGCTAAATCCATCTGCGTTTTACCACTCTAAATTTCACAGCTTCTGCCTCTAACCTAGAAAACTATTTTTCCACCTTATCCTCCCTCCTTAATCCTCTACCCCCCCCCCCCCCCCCCCCTCAATCTCTGCGGACGACTTTGTCAACCCACTTTGAAAAGAAGGTTAATGACATTGCAGCTCCATCATTTCCTCAAGCCTAGTTGAGTTCCACGGGTCTCACTCACACAGAACTTCCCTATGCTTTGACCTCTTTCTCCCCTCCTGTGACCAGTGAGGTCTGGCCACCCGACAACCTGCCCGCTCGACCCCATCCCCTCCTCCCTTCTCCAGACCCCTCTGGAGACCATCTCCCGTTCCTCACTTCCCTCATCAACTCATCCCTGACCACTGGCTGCGTCCCCTCTGACTTCAAAATGGCCCGAGTCCCCTCCTCAAGAAACCAACATTCGACTCATCTGACGTAAAAAACAAGACCTGTATCCCTTCTTTCTTTTCTTTCCAAAACACTTGAGCGTGCTCTGATCAACTCTCTCGTTATCTCTCCCAGCTCGATCTTCTTGACCCTAACCAGTCAGGCTTCAAGACGGGTCACTCGACCGAGACTGCTCTTTTCTGTGTCATGGAGACTCTCCGCACTTCCAAAGTTGACTCTCTCTCCTCTGTTCTCATCCTCCTAGATCTATCCGACACCGTGAATCATCAGATCCTCCTCTCCACCCTCTCAGGACTGGGCGTCTCAGGCTCTGCATACTCTTGGATTGCATCCTACCTGGCAGAYCACTCCTACCAGGTGACATGGAGAGGATCTGTGTCTGCACCACCTACTTTCACTACTGGTGTCTCCCAAGGCTCGGTCCTAGGCCCTCTCCTCTTCTCTCTATACACCAAGTCACTTGGCTCCCTCATATCCTCACATGGTCTCTCCTATTATTACTATGATGATGATACTCATCTACTTTTCTCCTTCCCCCTTCTAATACCCAGGAGATGACACACATCTCTGAATGCCTGGCAGATATCAGCTTGGATGTCGGCCCACCACCTAAAGCTCAACCTCGACAAGACGGAGCTCCTCTTCTTCCCTGGGATGGCCTGCCGGCTCAAATACCTCTCCATCACGGTTGACAACTCCACAGTGTCGCCCTCCCAGAGTGCAAAAAACCTTGGCGTGACCCTGGACAACACATGGTCGTTCTCTGCAAACAGCAAAGCAGTGACTCGCTCCTGCAGGTTCATGCTCTACAACATCCGTAGAGTATGAACTTACCTCACACAGGAAGCGGCACAGGTCCTAATCCAGGCACTTGTCCTCTCTCGTCTGGACTACTGCAACTCACTCTTGGCTGGGTTCCCCACTTGTGCCATCAAACCCCTGCAACTTATCCAGAATGCTGCAGCCCACCTAGTTTTCAACCTTTCCAAGTTCTCCCATGTCACCCCGCTCCTCTGCACACTCCACTGGCTTCCAGTCGAAGCTCGCATCCACTACAAGACCATGGTACTTGCTTACGGTATAGCAAGAGGACCTGCCATTGACTACCTTCAGGCTATGCTCAAACCCTACACCCCAACCCGAGCACTCCATTCTGCCACTTCTGGTCTCTTGGCCCTCCCACCCTTACGGGAGTGCAGCTCCCGCTCAGCCCAGTCCAAGCTCTTCTCTGTCCTGGCACTCCAATGGTGGAACCAGCTTCCCCCTGAAGTTAGGACAGCAGAGTCTCTGCCCATCTTCCGAACACATCTGAAACCCTACCTCTTCAAAGAGTGTCTTAAATAATCCCCCTCCTCACCTTGACCCCCCCCCTCCCTTACTAGCTCTGACTTTGCTGATATCTACTTTATTGAGGAAAAGTGTTCTTATTATGCCTGTGATATGTGGTTGTCTCACCAAGCTATCTTAAGATGAAAGCACTAACTGTAAGTCGCTCTGGATAAGAGCATCTGCTAAATGACTCAAATGTAAAATTTACATAAGTCAACCAGGTTACACACTGCCTCAGACACACCAGGGAAATGGCTAGTCTCAGTACAGTAGGTACTCTTTAGGATAGCATTTTTATGTATGAGTCCAAATAGTCAACATTAAGTAAAACATGTATTTTTCATTTTTCTGCATTTTTGTGAACTTTCAAAAAAAGGTATTCTGAATTTGATCCACTAATATCTCAGGCTATTTCCTAAGTCCTTACCCCTCCATTCACAGCTACAGCTACCTCCCTCCCTCTCTCCCTCTGCCAGAGTGCTCTGACTCCAGATGAATCCAGAGCTCATAAAGTGTGTGTTTGAGACCCATCCATCATGTTTGTGTGAGAGAGGGAGGGAAGGAGAGTGAGACAGGACTAAAACAAGTGTGGGCGGTGTGTGTGTGCGTGTGTCTGTGCGTGCGTGCGTGTGTGTGTCTGTGCGTGCGTGCGTGCATGTGTGCGTGCGTGCGTGCATCCGTAGCGGTGCATCTCGTGCGTCGCTGCATGCGCGTGCGTGTGCTGCTTGCTTGCGTGTGTCATTGGTCGACTCCATTGTCGACTCCATTCCTGATATGAAAGTGTCTGTGTTTTGAAAAAGCGATGTGTACGTACCACAGGAGGCTGCTGAGGGGAGGGCGGCTCATAATAATGGCTGGAACAGAGCGAATTATGTATTTGATACCGTTTCACTGATTCCGCTCCAGCCATTACCACAAGCCCATCCTCCCCAATTAAGGTGCCACCAACCTCCTGTGGAATGTACGTATGAAAGTACATTTGTGTGTGCCTGCAAACCTCAAACGCAAATAAGCAGGTGATAGCTGGTGATATCCTGCATTTACAAAACATTATCGGTGAGTTCATGGCTGGTTGTATTGGGCTTTAATGACTACTCCATCCATTATATATGATGATTTCACAAAACCCCTTATTTAAGAATATTCCCAGTCACAAATCCCCTTCACTAACCTCTGCACCAGGTAGGTGACTAGCCCAATACTCTTACAACACACACACACACACACACACCACACACACACACACACACACACACACACACACACACACACACCACACACACACACACACACACACACACAGCACACACTCACACTCACACTCACACTCACACACACAAACACACACACACAGGATTCAAAATCCAGAGTGTTTGGATGGACTGACGTTACCTCTATCAGATATATTAGCCATCTCTCTCTGAGGGATATTTCAAGCTAAGATGAAAAATGGAGGGGAGCACTGAGAGAGAAAAAAGGAGAGAAAGAGATGGATGAGGCCTATCGTAAACAAACAAAGCGCTAAAAGGGTGGAATAAAGAGAGCGTTTATGAGTAGGTGAAGGGCGAGAGAGAGAGAGAGAGAGAGAAAGGAGAGAGATGGATGGATGAGGGAGGTGGTGGGCTACTGGGAGCCCCAGGCGAGGCACTCAGAGAGGGGATGTAGCCAGAAGAGGTAGAGGGCAGGGCTCTGGGCTGCTGCCCCCAGGCAGGGCAGGTGGGACAGCAGGGGGAAACTGGTGGCTCAACAGCTTGCTCCACCCTGAGGGCCCAGCAGGCCAGGAAAAAGCAGGGGGCTGAAGTAACGCTGCTGCCAAGGAGAGGGAGGCCACTGCTGGTGGCAGCTGGTCCTGGCTCCCCCCCACCAGCAGGCAGCAGGCAGGGTGAGAAGGTCAAAAGCCAGTCGTTAGGAGGACAAAGGGAGGCACAGCGACAAGAGAGGATAATCGGCTTTTATTGAGTGCCGTTGACAAGGCTTACAGTGCTCCCGACACTGACACCACACACACAGACATCCCTTGCCCCGCGGGTGGGCGTGAGCAAAACACAAACACACGAATGCACACAGACACACATGAACACACACACACGAGCACACACACTCGTGCACACACTCAAGCCCACACACAATAACACACATTATTGCTCCATATCTGTCATTATGACCCATCTCCTCCTATGCTTTTCAACGCACCACCCCACGACCCCTCACCCCTTCCTCCTTGTTTTTCATTAGCGTGGTAAGCAGCCGCGCGTTCAACCATCAGGGGAGCGGTTCTGCCCTCCACAGCACTTAACATCAGAGATCTGCGTCATGTCCTTCACTGACCTATCATCTAGAACTACATTCTACCTAAATCTACCTCACTACTCTTTATARGATCCAAATCTAGAAATTCAAAAAACGAATGAATCCTTCATTCTCATGTAAAAGCATTTTTCTACAAAACACACCATGTGATCCAAGGGTGTATTTTCGTATCAACACTGTACCTCTCGTATCATGCCTCTCACCTTTCCATCACTGTTGTCCCATAACCCTGTCCTACAGACCCAACACCCTTCCCCTCTCTCCCCCATCATGCTCTATTGTGTTACAGAGCTCAGAGACACTCAAACATTTGCATTTTAAAACTGATACAACTAATCTCCACTTACCCAAGTATCAAACTCTATCCAAGTATACACACTACTCTTGGACACTAATCCCTCTTCGACAATGACAACAAGCTGAAAAGGACTGAAGACAAAACTTCAATATCCAAATCCGGRCCAGAGACATAACCAACCCTGCGTTAGTGTCGTCAATCTGCAGAGCATGACGTGTTAAGCTCTCTCACGCGACCGGGCCGTTATGTGAAACCAAAGCCCTGTACCCCTCTGTTTAGTGAGGTTACAAGACACACAATCAACCATGAGGAAGACAAGGAGATCGCTTCCGATTGCAGCTCGTCTCCACAGAGCGTGGCGCGTTAAACTCGGCTCAATCAAGCGTGGCTCTGCTGAGCGGGGCACGGGGGGGTCCAGCCTGGTAATGTGATACACACACACTCAGCCCTGTGAACATGATTGCTATGTTACTGTCTGTCTGCCTGTCTGAGCGTCTATCTCCCCCCCGCCAGCCCTCATACCCTGTCGCAACACACACACAGAGAGAGAGAGAAGAGGAGAGATAGAGAGAGAGAGAGAAGAGTTGAGAGAGAGAGAGAGAGAGAGAGAGAGAGAGAGAGAGAGAGAGAGAGAGAGAGAGAGAGAGAGAGAGAGAGAGAGAGAGAGAGAGAGAGGCAGAGCATCTCTCCAGGGGGTAGTGGGCAGAGAGGGTATCCATTTCCTCCCTCAGGCAGACCCTCTTTCTGCTCTTTGTTCCTTAAATACTCCCAACGAGCAGGTTACTCTGAAGCATGGCCCATTGTCTTAAACAGCTGTCAGTCTCACTATCATTCTCTGTCTCCCCTCCACTGTGTTTAGCCATCCCTTTTTTCTTTCAGCCTCCATAATCAAGTGCAGCAGGCATTTCTGCAACCCTAACTGTCTGACTGGACTCTGCTGGAGGCCGCGAATGCTGAGGTCTGCTTCCTCTTATTCCCTCTTCCTCCTCTCCCTCCTCGTCTCTCTCCTCCTCTCCCTCACCCCTGGGACGGAGTTAGAAGACTACGAGGCACATTTACCCGTTTTTGTCCATTGAACCATCACCGTCACTGTAGTTGAATTACTCTGTAAACATCCAGGGTAATGGTCAACATTGTTCCCCGGTTAGACTTGCTGCTAATCTAAATCACATTCCTGCTTTCTTGAGAAAAGTTTAATGTTGGGTTCATCATTTCATACTAAACTTTCAAAATCAATTTGAACACATTGGGAAACACATTGACAGTTTACATTACCTTTAAATTCTAATTCCCCTTAGTTGACTAATTGTAACTTTTATAACACTTTATAACTATACTCATACAGTACAATAACATGACACTATGTCCCTAATTTCCCAAATGAACTTGAATGGTGTCCAATGCCTATATAAACAGGTAATCAGACTGACAGAACAGCTGTAAAACAATACAACTGGTGTTTGTATTTAAATCCTTCCCTTATGCTTTACAGCCATTGTATTTCGATTATATTTTTATTGATGATACAATTACTAAATGAATGTTTCGAAACACAAATGAAAGCATTTTTGCTAGCTATAACTAATAGGACTTGTTTTATTCTCAGAATCTCAGAGGCAGATGCACATAAGATTAGAATTGAAAAACACCATAAATTACTTTTTTTTTTGGCAGACTACTGTGAATATGAATCAATTAATAAAACTGGAGGACAATTGATGCCGAGAATGTGTTTGTTTTGGCTTTAAATTGTGTGAGTGTGTCTGGTTGCATGTCATTTGTAGGCCATTAATAAATAATGGAGGCCTTGTTTTAAGAGCAGATGCTGTTTGAACAACTGTGTGTGTGTGTGTGTGTGTGTGTGTGTGTGTGTGTGTGTGTGTGTGTGTGTGTGTGTGTGGTGTGTGTGTTGTTGTGTGTGTGTGTGTGTGTGTTGTGTGTGTGGTGTGTGTGTGTGTTGTGTGTGGTTGTGTGTGTGTGTGTGTGTGTGTGTGTGGTGTGTGGGTGTTGCGTGCGTGCGTGCGTGCGTGCGCGTGCGTGCGTGCGTGTGTGGTGTCGGTATGTAAGTGCATTTGTGTTGTGCTGTGCTATGTCTATTTTCTGCTAATGTCTGTGCAGCTGTGAGTACTCTGAGTGAGTCCATTGGCATATGTGTGGGTAATGGAAAGTCTGCAACAGCAGCAGATACTTCCAGACTGATGGCCATAGAGAAAACCTCCTTGGGATTGATGACCTCAGGAAGGGCGAGTGGGGAAGGAAGGAGTGTGTGTGCGTGTGCATGTTTGTGCAGGTGCTCGTGCTCGTGTGCGTATGTGTGCATGTGTGCAGCTAATTGTAGTTCATTAACACAAACTTTCATTCATTAGATTTACATTTGACATTTTAGGCTCTTATCCAGAGTGACCTGGTCCTCAAATGCAGCAACGTTCAATCTAATCAGTTCTCTATGTCCTTTTTCATCTGGTGACTGCAGGGAAAGTAGAGCTTTGTTCAATATATTTCTACAGTACTTTTTCTGTACAATTATCAATATTGTACTATTGACACTGGCCACCAATGGGACAAGCTAACACAAGCTGTGGTAAGAAAGGCAATAATATTCACACAAACACCCCACACCACRCTGAGCTTTTTTAGGTTTATTCCTGTGCCAGTGGACTCCATATTACATAACTGCATGCCATTGTGTTGGATGGTAATGTAATCCGGAGTTGAGGCCAAACACATATTACTTTACATGATTAAAACACACATTGAAGTTACCTCATACCTCCAGCATGCCAAAGTGTTTAACCTTGGGTGCGCTTGTGAGACAGACTATGTTATTTTCCCTCCACAACTTTTCAAACCCACTGAGAAATGGGCGATCAAACCGATGGATTGACCCAAAATAAATGAAAGCATGAAATCCCTCCATCTTCCACAAAAACAACTGATAAAAAACAGAGGCATGCGAGATGCTAGAGTAATTACTGCGATCTGCATATGAGGGTGCGCGTGCCGGACCGCCCCTGGTGCTGTTTTTATTGCGTGTGTCTGCCTTTATCAATTTCGCCATGCATGGGTAATGGGAAGTCTGGCAGGCTCGCAGCTAAAGCGCAGCAGACAATATGCAAAAAGACGACGCTGCTTTTGAATAATAAATGATGCGCTTTTATAGCGCCTCTAAAACGCCTCTGATGGTACAATATGAAAAGGCTATGATAAGTAATAGTGCATTTAAAAAGGATCTAGTATATTTTTATTACTACGTTTAAAAAAAGCCGACAATGAGGGAGACGGGGAGGGGGAAATGGGTTGAATGAGGAGGGGTTGGAGTGAGAGAGATATCAGTATGATTGCAATAAAAGGAATGGAAGAGAAAAACGCCGAAATTCCCTCCCAGCGAAATAACCTGCTTAATGAAAGTTTACCGTCTCTCGTTCTTTTCCTTTGCCACTCTTGTCTCCTCTTATGAAATATTAACTACGTTTTTATATAAAGCTCTAAAGCTTAATGCCCTTTCATATTTTGCCATTGTTTTTCTTGTCGTTCTCTACCATATTATTTTCTGGGCTTTAATGGAGCTGCTTTTAATTTGGTTTACATTGTGCGTCATATGCGCCTTCTGCCGTGTGCAGGCAGACTGACACATTTTACTCCGGGATTTGAGATCAATGGTCGAGTATACAGAATATGGCATGCTTTTTCCTAGTCCTTCAGTTTTCCTCATGTCTTCTGGTCGTTGTCAATGCCCSAATAGTAAGCATAGGTCTAATGGGGATGGTGATGAGGATGGCGAATGAGTGCAGTATTTTACGTTTTTTAATAAATACAATTAAAATAATTGGGGGTTATGCAATATGCATTGGACACAATAGATGGAAATGATTTAAACATGCACATTAAGCAAGGGTCATAGAGGGCTCTGAGCTGGCCGTGAAGGGTTATCCATGTCCACCACTAAGCGCCATGGGATGACGTAAGTGTCTTCAGCCACTGGCTGAGCGCAGGTCTCAGTGGAATGGTGCTTCCTAGCATCAGCACTCACTAATGGTCTATTAAAATATCAACTACTTCAAAGTAAACGGATTTTTCCTCGGTCAGCTTGAATCCCCTGAAGCTAATCAAACGCGGTGGCCAGGCCCAAGGAGCATAATCGCTTTTACGCGGCAGATTACAAGGAACCACTTAGATCCCATGTCAGCAGATCCGGTGTCCTGGCGCTCCCCGTTCAGTTAGCGCGTGGAGTGGAAACTGTTTTCCCCCTGTATAAATAAACGGTGTCCCCGTGCCACTCTTGACCGCCAGCACAAAGTAACCCCACAAAATCTTAAAAAACTGAAYTTGAGCTCTGTTTAACATGAATTCGTATAACGAACTAATAGGCCTAATAATGGCAATATTTTCAATTCGTCAAATTGAACAAATACCAGGTCTGATTKTATCCTATATCCTAACCTGAAACATTCGCATAATAAACCGTTGCGATGCGTGTGATTTTTAATAAGCTAGTTGTTTTCACTGAATCTGAAAAACATGCCTTTTGAAAACAAAAATAAATCATGGCTTTCATGCACACAGCATAGCAAATAGGCCCGTGCCCTTCAGGCTCATATTTAGCATTGAAACGACCAGCCACTTCGTTGGAGTGCATGGAGTTTAGAATTTAGCAGCAGCTGATCTACTRTTAGGCTATAGCCGACGTGTAAGGCATTACACAAATCTGGCTTCCAAGATCAAAGCTCAAATTCGCTACTGATATGAATTGACAGTTTAAGTGAATGAAACATATACATATATATATATATTTATTATTCTACAAAATAGGCCTATGATATCCCATCTTCAGATCAACCGTATAAGGCACGTGAGACCATCTCAGCTCTTCATCGAATCAATATTCTACGCTATGTATATAATTAATAACAGCCTAATRGGATAATAATAATAATAATAATAATAATAATAATAACAATAATAATAATAATATAGCCTAATGTTTTTAATAGGGAAGTAAATCAAATCAGTTAATTTTCGTTGTATGAAAACCATCGAACTTCCACTCTGATTTGAATCAAGTTTACCTCAGCCCCGGTGAAAAGTCTATGGTTGTGTCCAATCAACAAATGAGTGGCTGTTGATGAGGAGTTCTGCAAGTCTCAGTTCCCTCATTTCCACTGCACAAAAACTGGTTGAATCAACGTTGTTTTCCACGTCTGTTTAACAAAAAAATGCAATGTGATGACATTGAATCAAAGTGGAAAACTGATTGGGTTTGAGAAAGTCATAAATTTAAAGCTGCAATGTTTAACTTTTTGGGTGAACCAACCTAATTCGCATAGAATGTGTGTTATAGATCTGTCATTCTCGTTGAAAGCAAGTCTAAAAAGTGATAGATATGTTCTATGTACACTATTTCTATGCTGCTCATTCTTTARGTTTAATTTTTTGCATYTTTCACTTTTGGTTTTGTATACCAGCTTCAAACGGCTGAAAATACAATATTTTTGTTTATGGAAAATATATTTCACAGTGGTTTAGATGGTACAATTATTCTCTACACTATACTTGCTTGTTTTGTTACATAAAATGAAATTAAGCGAACTATTAGAATTGTAGCAACAAGGAAATGGTGGAGCGATTTCATCTTTAAGGACRTTTAGTCTTTTCTTCACCCAACTTTTGACCTGAATCCATTGACATGCTGACGTATTTTGTTGATTTCACTTTGAATTCATGTTAGTTGACAACTCAACCAAATGTAAATCAAAACTAGAAGTTGAAATGTTGTCTGTGCACATTGGGTTGCCACTGATGTAGAAATACGCTCATTTGGAATGCATGCTAATCATTAAGCCTATGAAAGCATTGTCATTAAATCTCCGAAAGTATTCGGTTTTTCATAAGCCGTGGTTATGATAGACTATAACAACACACCATTGGTGGTCGACTATAGRCCTACAGCCAATATAATAATGAATCCGACGCAATGAGCGCTTTTTAAGAAATGATGTCACTTTGGAATGTTCCCTCAGCTCGCATTCAATTCAGCAAATTAAAGTTAAAACTTCAACCAATAAGGTGCAGGAAAGCTACTCTAACCAATCGGAAGAGGGACAGAGGAAACACTATTGCGTTCGGGGGGTGTAGTGGGCAAAATAGAATTGATCCGAACTGCGATTGCCCTGCAAAGTCAGTGTGCCAAACATCAGCAAATCGCAAATGGACGGATCCGTCAGAGCCGCGAAGGATGGTGGAAAACTCGCTGCCATAGAAAGCCATAGAACGCAAACTATCCAAAACGAGCTTTAAACGGGAAAGAGCTGGATGCTTAACTCAACATAACCAATTTGTACTCGTAGGCTACATCATAACCTTTTGCAACATCGGCTCTGTCCGAGGACTGCGTAAAAGTACTGGAAAGGTTCTGGGAGCGAGAATGGAGCGGGCGCCAAGCTCAAGCCCCAGCGGCGTAAATCAGCCCTCACAACCTCCCCAGCATGAACCTATTAGTTTCGGMATTGACCAGATTCTCAGTGGTACCGACCAGGACGGTTCACAGAACACCACCCGGAGTGGTTCGGATACTGGGAACTTCACAAGTGGAGGAA
Organism: Salvelinus sp. IW2-2015; assembly: GCF_002910315.2. Lineage (NCBI taxonomy): Eukaryota > Metazoa > Chordata > Actinopteri > Salmoniformes > Salmonidae > Salvelinus > Salvelinus sp. IW2-2015. Next base: position 35,939,980 of record NC_036863.1, on the reverse strand, counting down.
GTTACCACCTCGGTAGTCCAAGTGGAGCCAGTGCAGCGCCCTTCACTTCGCTTTCCGGTTCTTTCCATGGAATCGCATCATCATACGAGGAATCAAGTGCATACGGAGTGAACTTGACTTTCACCCCAGGAGGGGTGATACGAGTCCCGGCGCACAGGCCGCTGGCCGCCGCAGTGCCTCCYCCTATAGCCAGCGCGGTACCAGGGCTAGGCAGCATCAGCTTCCCCTGGATGGAGAGCAGCCAAAGATTCGCAAAGGAAAGATTYGCAGGTAAACTATCTCCATTCAATGTGTAGGCTATTTTAGTCCAGGGGTGGCTTAATCTGGGACTGGGTCGCCGGCCCTAAAATCACATAGTTGGGATGTACTGCAGCAGACCTGATAATCATTTCCATTTCAACTCGGTAAATTCAGGGTTTTCATAAGTTTTAGCCTATTATTTTTCAAAGAGGAATTTTCGTTTCACTCATGGAGTTYAAATGGATTTGACCAGTTCCACAAATAAAGTACACAGGACCAGTCGAATCAGTTCACCAGATTAACTTGAATTGTAGCCTAATTCTGAAAGCTTTATATTGATGGAAAACACGGATATAAATAAAATAAACAAGAACATAGCATCCAAAGAAAATGCAAACAGATCAAAATAAGGAAACACTGAATTATTCATTATACTATATTATTTCATATTTCAAAGTAAGGTTTAGCCTAACTCAAAGGAGAAAGACTAACATAAAAACAACTTTAAAGCATGCGGTAGAAATACTGCCCGAATTAGGTTCGTTCTCTCAACGCGATGCGTTGGGGCACTTTGCAAGTTGCACCATTAAAACTATGTCAATATAACAATAAGCACACTTTTCATGCAGGTTTTACCACACAATTGAACAAGAAAATATGAACTGATCACAAATATAAAAATGCAACCCGTGTTATTCTAATAAATAAACACAGGCCTATTTCACCGGAAGACCAAAACTGTATACTCCCATTAAACTATCATTATTAAAAGGTTCATCAATTTAGAACCGTTTATGAAAAGAAACACATTTGATCCAAATGTGGACTTMATATTTCGATGTAGATCAATAGGATGGGTGTGCTGTTATCGAAAGTGCTCAGATACATTGCACAAGTGTTTCAGACTTCTTCGTAGGCTATTAGCTACATCACTTGTCTTTAGCAACTCGACCTAATTCTGTTACTACTGAAGGAACAGTTTTTGCTTGGATTTTGAATCCTGTGTGTGTGTGTGTGTCTTGCTAAACGGGACATATTATAATGCTAAGTGTATTATGATGATGATGATTATTATTGTTATTATTACTAAAATGTGGCCTATAATTAATCATTATTATTATTATTATTATTATTATTTCCACAGAACACATACAGTTATTGCACTATTTTAAACCATCATTTGGGGTACTAGAAGGGGTAAAGCCTTTCTGTTTCTATTTATTCAAACTAAATGTTTACATGGAACATCTAAATGAATTAATAGTATAACATACTTGAAAGGTACTAAGCTATTCCTACATTGACAGAAATTAGTAATTAGATAATTGGCCAATACTTATGGTAGGCCTACTGTTTGCCATTGTCACGTTGAAATAAAATAATTGTAAATTGGACACTTCAGGGAAAAAAGTAAAATAGGAAACCTCTTCATCTGTAACGTAAATGATTTTTCCCAGTCTGTCTCAGTGGATGCCCTATAACATGTATCAGAACCTTTGTTTTTCTTCTGGGGGGCACTATGTAAAGTGTCATTAATATTGCAGAAGGGTTCTAGATGATTGCCTGTCAGTGTTTTGTGACAAAAGGAAGAAACTCTCCACATCAGAATTGAATGRGGAAAAACACTCAACCTCTTTTCATCGACATCATCAGCATTATTGACTGTCAACATATCTTCATTTTCTGAATAGACAGCACTATTACAGCAATGTCTGCTACTACTAGGCAATAACCCATTGTGTAAGAAGAAATATAATACGACGATCTCTTGAGCAGTACTTTATCAACTAACCATGGACTAATGCTGAATTGATCATTTTGCCATGTTTCAAAATAAATAAGAATCATTTAAACATATGCTCAACTTGGATTTTGCGTTGATTGGAATTAGATTAGAATTACTCAATTACTCTAAAGACCCATAAAACACCTATAAAACATATTCAGCTGTACTCCAACATTCCACCTCTATGAGAGAGAGGGAAGGTGGTATATAGGTCAAACCAATGAGCATGTACATTTCTTTTGATTATAGTATCAATTTAGAGATTTCCATGCGGACTACAATGTCCTTCAACAAATTGAACACAACATAAGATCTTGTGAACCTGTTCATGACGGCTTTCTTTGTTTGTCCAATGTCACACACACACACACACACACACACACCACCACACACACACACACACACCACACAAACACACACACACAACACACCACACCACACACACACACACACACCACACACACACACACAGCTGCACTGACGCCATTCACAGTGACCCGGCGGATTGGTCACCCCTATCAGAACCGCACCCCTCCAAAGAGGAAGAAGCCGCGGACATCTTTCTCCCGGGTGCAGATCTGTGAGCTAGAGAAACGCTTTCATAGACAGAAGTACCTGGCCAGCGCTGAACGGGCCGCTCTCGCCAAGACCCTCAAGATGACCGACGCACAGGTCAAGACCTGGTTCCAGAACCGCAGGACCAAGTGGAGGTGAGACACTGGGCTGGAGAGGGGGAGGAGGGGAAAGATKAGTTGTTTTCTGAGTGGTTTCTCTGGAGAAAGATGAGGATCTAGTCTACATTTACTCTAGAGTGGTCAGCAGAGAAACATATAATCAGTTACCACTTTCTGATGTTAATTTTCAATTTGAAAAATGATAGCTTGAATACAATATCCACAGTAACTTTGACTTCTAATACATGTTATAGAGGTGTGTTATGTCCCGAGCTAATTGTGCATCAATGCTAATGGRTACCCAATAACTCAGGTGCGCAAAACCTAACAGGCATATTCACTCCGCTTTATGTTACTGTACAGCTCAGCCTCACAAACACAACCATGACCCTCTACAGCAGGGCTGGGCAAACTTTTGGGTTCAAGGGCCACATTGAGATTTCGAAATTCAACAGAGGACYGCACTGTTTGTCAAAATCAATTTGCGTGCCAGAAAAAGGGCAGTCATTAGAATATATAAAAGTCCATTATAATTTCTCCATACTTTCTATTTAGTTTTAGATGTTGAAGAGTGGCCGGGAGTGTTTTTCTAACCCAACATGGCATATTTTTTTTACTCAAACCTCGAGCGGGCCGAATTGAATGAGCTTGTGGGCCGGATCTGGCCCACGGGCCACAGTTTACCCACTCCGCTCTGCAGTCAGTACACAAGACTAGGGACAGTTCATGGATTATGGTTTTCCTAACACCGTTCACTCAGCTCTATAGAGTATCAATAATATTGGACAAAGTGTTTGGATCAAAGATTTTGTGACATATGTAAAACATGGCTCGATAGTTTTGGAGATAAAACATTCAGATGTAATAGCTTAACCTATAAAGTATTAAGTGGATCACTTGCACACCCACACAATCAAATGTAATGGGACACAAAATAAATTGTGATGTTATATCACGAAGGAGCATTCTTGGAGCAATAAACCTGAGTACAATAAACAGTGTTAAGAGAGTTAGTTTGAAAGAGCTAGCTTTATGAGTATTGCAAAGGCATGGCTCTAGTGTCATATGTGTTGGGTTGGTTCAGTATTAAGATGTGCCTACTGAAGTAGGCTTATCATTTGACTCATAACAAAAATGAATTAGCTTATCTTATGTAGGACTAGGCTAAATCTATGTGAGCTATGTTGACACACATATCTGCATTTATTTGACAAAGAAAACCATAGGTTATATAGCCAAAAAGTGTACAACTAGCCTACAACTTTGGTAATATCAGCTCTGTACTGGCAGTTTCTGCAAGGTCTGAGAGAAGGGAGGGACAGCTAACTTTCCAAAATTCTACACACTTTACTAAGGGGCAAACAGAAACATTTGTTTTATAACTAATCTCATGTTATTTTACACATTTTGCCATGACACTGAGAGAAAATGCTGCAGGTTTTTAATAATTTCCTGCAATTCCACATGTTGCCATTTTTATATATTTAATCTTTATTTAACCTGGAAGGGCTCGTTGAGATTTGAAATGTATTTTTCAAGGGCGTCCTGGCCAAGATAGRCAGCACCAAGTCATTACACAATTACAAACAGACAACAACTACAGGTAATCAGGTAATCTAGTAGTACTTGTAGAAAAACTACAGGTAATATAGTAAAAAAAACATAGAATTCACAAGAGTATAACAAAATCATAAAACAGCTAATTAAAAACATTGACAGGTTAGGGAATCAGCCTCAGAATCCTTCATCAATGATTTAAAAACACTAATCGAGACAAGTTCCTCCAGTTTTAAAGTATTTTTTAAGGTGTTCCAAGTCGATGGCGCAGAGTACATAAAAGCCCTTTTACCAAATTCAGTTCGGACATTTGGAACACTTAGCAGGATAAAGTCCTGCGAACGAAGAGAGTACCCACCACATTTCTGAACAATAAAAATGCCCAAATAAAATGGTAGTAAACCCAAAATGGCTTTGTAAATAAAGTATTCCAGTGACTGAGCCTATGATTGACTAGAGAAGGCCAGCCAATCGTTGTATATAAAGTGCAGTGGTGCGTAAGGGTTTTGCAGTTTAAAATAAATCTCAATGCTCCATGGTAAACGGTGTCAATTGATCTCAAACACTGAGYGGAAGCATTCATATATAAAATATCCCCATAGTCTAGTAAAGGCATAAATGTAGCTGATACTAACCTCTTTCTGGCTTCAAAAGAAAAACAGGCCTTATTTCTAAAATAAAATCCCAACTTCAGCTTCAATTTTTTTGTAATTTGTTGAATACGCAATTTAAAAGAGAGGCAGTCATCAATTAAAATTCCAAGATATTTATATGAGGTTACAGTCTCAATCTCATTGCCCTGACAGGTAGTAATAGGTGAAAGGTTCAGAGTCTATTCTTGCTTTAGAAAACACAGTTAGTTTAGTTTTGTCAGTATTGAGGATAAGCTTCAATTGACACAAGGTATGTTGAACAGTATAAAAAGCAGTTAGCAAGTTCTGTAAAGCTTTTGTGAGAGACGAGGCACAACAATAAATAACAGTATCATCAGTATAAAAGTGAAGTTGTGCATTTAGCAAATTTTTGTCTACATTATTTATATAAATAGTGAATAAGAGGGGACCAAGTACAGAGCCCTGGGCACACCATTACAGACAGACAATTTAACAGACATGAGCCCATCAAATTGAGTGAACTGAGTTCTGTTAGACAGATAGTTAGCAAACCATTTAACTGCATGCTCCGAAAGACCTACACTCGACAATCTCTGCCTCAGTATAGCATGATCAACTGTATCAAAAGCCTTAGAGAGATCAATAAAAAGTGAGACACAGTGCTGTTTTTTGTCAAGGGCTTCAGTGATATCATTTAAAACCTTCATGGCTGCTGTAATTGTGCTATGCTTCTTCCTGAAGCCCGATTGGTACATTGATAAAATAGAGTTAGTGTATAAAAACTATTTTAGCTGCTCACTAACAAGGGTTTCAGGTATTTTCGCCAGGGGTGACAGCTTTAAGATTGGCCTATAATTATTTAAAGAGTTGGATCTCCCCCTTTTATAAGTGGTTGGACAAATGATGATTTCCAGATCTTTGGAATTTCATTACATTCCAGTATCATTTGGAGCAGAGAGAAAAATGTGCAGATTTATAGCTAATCTCATGCTATTCTACACATTTTCCAAAGAGGCTGAGAGAATTTTGTATTTTGAAAGGGGGGGGCATATGCCAGTGGGTAATATCATTATGAAACGTAGCCTATCCTAACCTACCGTATAGGCTAAGAATTTATTTTGCCTGGTCATCAGCTGTGGACACACTGTTGCGCTCACAGTGGCTTTGGCCTACACACTGTCGAAAAAAGATGTCAGGCTCAGTGCAAATTTATCAAACGTAAATACATGCAACATTGTAGCCTGTTATGAAACAATTTGGTGCACGATTAATGCCACTGAAATACACTGAACTGTCTTATATTTCCAGAAAAATGTGCTTACGTGATGATACTGTCATCTAGTCTAGCTACTGCATAGGTTCCCGCTGGAAAATATCAAAGGTCAAATAACGAATAATAAATGAACAATTTGATACGATTGCAAATAATCAATACGTTACTATTTTTAGAACAAATAATAATAATATTTCTTATAGTGGTTTCTGAAAAATATAAAATTCACACAGAAGGTTCTGTTATCTATATTATCTGCAAGATTATCTGCAAGAGTTGCTCCATCTTGAGTGCAATAATGTGCAATCATGTTCTGTTTGGCAACATAGGTCAGTGTCCTCTCTGGTTTCTCCCATGTGTCATTATGGCTCATGCCAGTGTGGTGTCTCTCCTGCTCTACTGAATCAACCATGTGATAGCTGCTGACAGGTGGTCGTCATCAGTATCCCTGTTCTAATGTTGGCCTTGATGTCTCTGGGTGCATCACATTTTCTGTCTGTGTAACCAATTCCTCTAACAGTGAAACCAATTCCTCTAACAGTGAATCTTAATAAGTGTCCTGTCTATGTCTGTTCTGTCCCTGTCCTCTCCCTACCCGCCCTGTCTTCGTTGCCAGGCGACAGACAGCTGAGGAGAGGGAGGCGGAGCGTCAGCAGGCCAATCGGCTGATGATCCAGCTGCAGCATGATGCCTTCCAGAAGTCCTTGAGTGACTCGGTTCCGTCCGATCCACTCTGCATCCACAACTCCTCTCTGTTCGCCCTGCAGAACCTGCAGCCGTGGGCCTCTGAGGAAGCAGCAAAGATGGGCCGTATCACCGCTCTAGTGTGACAGGGACAGGGTGGGGCGCTCTGGACATTACACACTCGGACTGGCCAAAATGCTTACTGACTGATATCTAAGAAACTGCACAAAGGTGATCGGTGAGCAAATTGAAATTAATGATTTATTATTGTCCTTCCAGAACATAGCCAAATTGTGTCTGAGGGAGTCTGAAGATTAAACAAAAACTCCAGTTCCTAAGTACCCTGATATGATCTGGACATGCAGAATGTTTGCTGGGTCCTTTGTGTCAGACACATCCTGGGTGGTAGCCTATGAGCTGTGGCGATGTACGTGACACRCGTCACTGAGCCAGCCCTATAATTCCAAACGGACATATTGACTGACTGACACAGCACAGATTGGCTCATCTGTTTCTCCCACGTCCCATCTGTTCCTTCACCACTACAGTTACACTATCAGCTCTGTGCCCCTGCATCTCAGAGCTGACCAGTCTGCAAAGGATGAGAAAATGGATGGGAAACAGAGAGAGAGAGAGAGAATACACTAATGTTCTGAGAATATATAAAACGTTGCTGTTGCATGGAATCATTCTCATCATCCTCTCATTTTCCATCTTGAATTCCATCTAATTGTTTCCTCTTTAGACTGCTAGTTAGCAGGATTTTTTTGTACTGGGTGAAGACGGACTTAGGCAAACACTGATCCTAAAAAGCCACTGAATGTATTACATGCTTTGATTCCAATCTATTAACACTCTAAAGCTCAATTAGGGCGAATAATTACATTTGAATAAGAAGGCAAACTATAAAACTAGATAGCCACAAGTGAGATATTGTAGAATCAACTGCTTACTGTTCTATTGGGCAAGTGTTTAGTGATGTCTGAACAAACCAGATAACTGCTACCTCTTTAAACAACATCCACCCGGAACACTAGCAAGACATCAACTTTTTTTTCTATATATATAACTCATTGCAGAGTTAATACACAGCTCAAGGGCTATTTTAGAATAATAACATTTGCCAGTGGGACAAGAAGCAATCCAGTAAAAGAGGAAGCTAATTATTTATAGTGTTGTTTTATTCATGCCAGGCTGGACCCCTTCASTGGGAAGTGTGGTGCAATGAGGGTGGTATATCAGACCTGAGAGGTGGAGAGTCTGGTTGACTTCGTTCAAATGTGGTGTAAAGGACTTTGTTGTATGAGTCATCTGAGAATATTTGACGCGGTGTAATAGATGGATGATAACAGCATCTCTCCCCATGTATCATACTTTGTATTTGATAAATATGTAAATAACTAAACAAAACCTAATAATAAAAAAAGCATTCTCTTGTTTTAGCTTTGAATCACTCTTTATTTTTCAATGCCCTTCTGTTGGTCTCCATAGCTACTTTATTGTTTACATATAAAGTGGAATGTCTGCAGAACATGCTCATTACACTCAAATACAATGCAAACAAAAACAGCAGCAGAAAGATCGATACCACTAACGTTCTCTCGCACACAAACACATTGACCAGGGAGGATTTAGCCTACGACAGATCTAAGGCACTTACAGGGGGAGATCCACAGRGACCATAAAAAGGCTCTCCCCATTAAAGCCCCCTCCCCCCCTCCCCCACTGAGTGCTGTTGACTCACATTCAGCTGACCTGGGGGGAGATTGATAGGTCTCAGTGCTGTGTCCATTATGAATGTGGTGAAAAATGGGACATCACAAAAGATATCTCAGCATCCCCATATAAAGCTGCAGAATCACCAATAGCTATTTAGATAGGCCTATTCATACTTATACACACTAGAGCTGAGCAGACGTGATGGTGCAAGAGGACGAACCCTCTTCCTGATAGTCTGAGAGGCCATTAGGGAGAGCAGCCATTAATAAAGCCTCTCTGCTCAGGATAATTGATACAGGAAGTCTCCTGACCTCCTGGACCTGCTCCAGATCTGGGAGGGAGGATGAGATCACCCCTCAGGGATGCAACACAACCAAGGCTGTCAGCAAAGGGCTTACTTATACACCAGCCCCCTCTGCTGGCCAGAGTCTATAGCGACTCATAGGGGAATGAGATTGGGTGACATTCCAAACCTACTGAGTCTGTCAACCTTATTTGGGACCAAAGCAATACAGAAGATGCATAGTGGTAGGTGGGTTACTGGCTGGTGTCTTGTATTTGTCAGAGTGAGGCAGTGGAATGGGTCTCCCTGTCAGATACTTTGAACAGGGATAAAACCATACTTAAGGTGAGTGCATGAAGTTATGTCCCTCAGACATTTTGTGTGAATGTTGATGAAACATTTAACAGTTGGATAGCATACATCTGTGTTAAGCATAACACATCGACCCTGTTACCCATAGATCAATAGGTTAGAAATGCTCCAATAGGGTCATGCTTGTCTTCAATTACCCTCCCTTGTTGCACACAAGCGTCCATTACCTGTCAGTAGGGGGGGGGGGGTAATGGCTGATTTAAGATGAAATAGTCAACCCACTCAATTTTATAGTAACTTTTATTAAGTGAATCTCGAGATGAGAAAACATGTATACAGCGAGAACAAAAGAGCCTAGCGGACAGCAGTATTCAGCGAGAGGGCAAGGTACAGACACTGACCTTTCCATGTCACCTGGTAGGAGCCAGGTATGTCAACAGAGCGCAGCCCGAGACACGAAAATATAGATTGCATTTCTGTGAATCAAAGCAAACTTCAATTGTCACATGCGCTAAATTACCGTGGAATGCCTACTTACAAACCCTAAACAGTTCACATTGCATCGTAGCATTACCGAGTTGTCAACAATGGACATGCCATGGAGCAGGCAGGTCTGCCCAAGGAGTAACCGCTCTCTCGTAGTTTAAGGTAGTGGGCCAACAGCAAAATAGATGTCTGCCAGAAATTTAGGTTTATTTCAYGTTAGAGCCTATTTATCAGAGTAGGCCAATAGTGTATCCTCAAAATAACTCCATAAATYCATGTAACATTGCAGTTCATACTTCAGTGTCTATATTATGGGATTAAATGTCCTGCAGAGGCTCATGTAAARGATTTCATCAAAGGCGTCACACTGAAATTCTACCATCTCGTCAACCATCAATAAACACAAAGCTAAAAGACAATCTTCCCCAGAACTTTAATTGTGGATCAGAATATTTCTGTGGATGGAGAGCTGATCATATACTTCATGTATAACAAGTAAACAGAAATGACATGCAGGTTTAATAGAATAGGAATACTTTTTACTTTCAAAATGACATTCATGTCTCCAGGGAACTAGCTGCTTCACTCTACCCTTACTGCAAAAATATAAAACATGTGAGAATTTCTTAAAACCGTTCAATAAAATGCTTGGCTTAAAGTTAACGTCTCAGACCTTAAAGAGCCTACCATCTGGAAGGGAAGGACAAGCATCTACAAACTCAAMAGCTTATGGATGACAACACTTGTCATTTCACTTTACCCATCATTTAAATAAATCAAAATGAAACAAACATGAACAGATATCTTCCAAAATGCCAGAGGGACAGTTCTGACACAAACTTCAGAATGCTACGTACAACACAGTAGCAAGGATTTAATTTACACATTTACAAAATGCAAAGTTCCAAATGGGTTTCCCCAGGTCCGTCCACATGAAAGTTGGAATAGTACCACCCCTCCCGTCCTCTTGGAGAGTGATGCTGGTACGGCCAGGGGTGATGGGGCTCAGTCCTATTAGCTCCACTCTAGCAGGGCACTGGACATGAAATGCTGCAGCAGTTTAGAGTAACAGAGTACAAGGCATTGATTCRGACATGGGAAGGGCCCAGAAAGGGCAGAGTAGGCCGGCAGGGGGATTGATGAGATGGCTGAAGTAATCAAACTAAAAAAAGTCCAAGAAAAAAGTTATTTGCTCTCTTTAACAGTTTGTCTCCACTTCCACAGTTCCTCAATGGTCTGAAAAAGATTGGGGGAAAATATTTATTAAAGCATAATCATAACTGTGTAACTGTCAGAAAACATGTCATTGATGAGAGCTCAGAACTTCTTAGAGGTATTGGTGTTTTTCCTCATTGCTGATCAAAACCAAAATAGTCTTCATTGCTCTTTAGGGGTGTTACGATTCCCTGACAGCACTGCGGTCATTCATTTCCCAAACATTCAATTTAACCTGTGTTCTTGACAAACATGATGTCCCGGAGCAGCATTAACATACCTTGGTTTCTGTGACTTTGAAGCAGTTCTTCAAAAAGCTCTCAAACTTGGGCTGGAGTTTAGGCAACTTCCCTCCCTGAAATAGCAAGACTTGACATTAGTCTAGATATTCAGAAGTGTCCCTAGTCTTTCGGTTAACAGTTCTTTAGCACACATAGGATAAGATCAGCTAATCACTGTAAGAAGGCCTGTGTATTTCCAGATCATATAATACACATGAATTTTCTCATAATCCAACAGACACCAACCTTCTCCACAGTCGCCATCAACTTGACCTTGAGCTCAGAAACATTGAGACCTGGTTTGGGGGTCTGGGGAGTTTTGGCGGTTGCTTTGGGGGTCTGTCCATTTTTAGGAGTCTGTCCACCCTTGCTGTCAGGCGTCTTTGCCTGTGAAAACCAGACAAATTGTTAGACAAGACATGTAACATGACTAACACACATCACTACAATAATGCTCTCAGAAACAGAAGTGGCCAGCTTTAGTCTCAGTCTTTTGGTAAGCAGTGTTGAAAATGCGTCAGTAGATCATCAGCTCAACAAATATCATCCTCGACTAGATGCCATGTTATAGTAGGGCAAAAGATGTGCAAGAAGACTAACCTGTTTTCCGGCTGGTGTGTTGGCTTTAGAGCCCTTTCCGCTGTGGGCAGGAGTCTGAGGTTTGGCAGGAGTCTGAGGTTTGGACGGAGTCTTCTTAGCCTGATAAAAACAGCAAGGTTTCTTGTGACATTTTCTACACTTTCTCAAGGGCAGAATGAGTAAAGGTTTAAATAAAATTCACTCACCTTAACAGGAGATTCTTCAGCCTCACTCTCTTCATCCTCGTCATCATCATCCCTAAAGAGGAGTCACATGTTACAACTCAACTCTTTATAAAACCTCAGCGAGGAGCAGGTGCTTTAGTCAGACTTACTCATCGTCATCATCCTCGTCGCCAACATCCATCTTCATCTTTTTCTGTGAAAGGGAGATAGGGAAGGACATGGTTAGGGGCATGGCGGTGAGGATGTGTGTAGCAAGAGCAAAGACTGGGAACATTCTAAGAAATGGAAGTGGCCAACTTTAGTCTCAGTCTTTTGGTAAGCAGTGTTGAAAATGCTTCAGTGGAYCATCAGCTCAACAAATATCATCTTTGACTACAGAGGCCAACGCAACAGTAACGCAGCAGATATGTACACTGTGACCAGTGATTTTCCAGCCGGCGTGTTGGCTTTAAGGCCAGTAGTCGGGACTAACCTGAGATTTAAGAGCCGGTGCTGATGCAGGCCTTTTTTTGGACGTTTGTACCTCTTCTTCCTCTTCATCGTCTTCATCCTCGTCAAAAGACTGATCTCCTCCCATCACTGGTGGAATGATTTCGGTTAACTTTGAATAGATCGGCTACATTCTCCATATAAGGGAATGGTCATCTTCAGTCTCAGTCTTTTGGTAAGCAGTGTTGAAAATGCGTCAGTAAATCAGCTCAACAAATATCATCTTCGACAACAGATGCCATGGCAGCACTAAAGAAACCATGGGAACAACACTGTCCTATAACAAACTCATACTCACTGACAAGATGCTGGCCACTGATGTGGATTGGCCCGGAACCAGCCTTGAGACGGAAAACTGCTGGGGGTGTGATTGCGAACCCACCAAGACACACCTGCAAGACACAATTAACCTGTTACTTAGCGCTAGGGGTCAGAATTGTTTTTTCCCTTTCAAATAACATAACCAACGTAAACGAAAATTCGCGCTGRCCCAGATCGTAGAATATGCATATAATTTACAGATTRGGATAGAAAACACTCCAAAGTTTCCAAAACTGTCAAAATATTGTCTGGTAGAAAAATAATGTTTATTCTGCAAGCGAAATCCTGAGAAATTAACCCGGAAGTGATATATCTATATCTATATATATCTATAAAAAAATAATAATAATATTTGTTTCCTTTCCCCTCTAACCTCCATTTAAAGGGGTATCAACCAGATTCTTTTTCCAATGCCTTCCTCAGGCTGTGACCAGGCTTTAGACAGTTTCAGGCTTTTATTTTGAAAAAATGAACAAGATTTTTCAGTTGTACTCTGAATAGATTATAGATTTATATATATATATATAAAAAAGGATTGTTTCTACGACCATTTCAGATACTTTTGGGGATTTGTCGAACGGAACACGGCTTTTGTTTTCTCAAAATATCGCGCAAACTAACTGGCGGTGTTTTGTGATAAAAGTAAATTTATCGAACAAAAATAACATTTGTTGTGTAACTGGGAGTCTCGTGAGTGGAAACACCCAAAGATTATCAAAGGTAAATGATTAATTTGATTGCTTTTCTTACTTTCGTGACCAAGCTAATATAAGGCTAAACTGTTATAGCATTGAAAGCTACACTCACAAAGCTTGGATTTCTTTCGCTGTAAAATATATTTWAAAAATCTGACACGATAGGTGGATTAACAACAAGCTAAACTGTGTTTTGGTATATTTCACTTGTGATTGCATGAKTATAAATATTTTRAGTAATAATTTTTTGGTGTGGAAATTTTCATCTTCCTTTCAGGACCGGAATGAGGCTGTAGTTTTTTTCATCATAACACGCAACCCAAAGGGCGTTTTTTGTGTGRTAAAAGTAATATTTATCGAACAAATAGAAGATTTGTTGTGTAACTGGGAGTCTCGGGAGTGGAAACGTCCGAAGATTATCTAMGGTAAGCGATGAATGTTATTGCTTTTCACACTTTCGTGACCATGCTAATTTGGGGTTAGCTGATGTAGCATTGAAAGCTACACTCACAAAAGCTTGGATTTCTCTCGCTGTAAAATATATTTTCAAAATCTGACACCATAGGTGGATTAACAACAAGCTAAACCGTGTTTTGGTATATTTCACTTGTGATTGCATGACTATAAATATTTTTTAGGAATATTTTTGAATTTGGCGCCCTGCAATTCAGCGGTTGTTTAGGTAAGTGAACCCGTATTCTGTATCGGTAGATCAGGGAAGTTAACATTAACTCTACACAGGCCATACAACCACAATCCCTCACTCAGGGATGGCACAGAAGTATTGATGATACTCTATGTCTGACTACTCACACTTGGCAGGGTGGAGGGTTTGAGTGAAGCCAGCACAGCCTTAACCTTCTGACCCTCTGTGTCCTGTCCTTCCACCTCCACGATGTGCAGCTCATCCTTGGTGCTGAGGTCCACACACAGCTAAGAGCAATCAACAAGAGACACCAAGTTTAGAAATTGTTTCTCATTTCTATGAGGAAAAACAGATATCTGGAAAGTAATATATATTTTATTCTGCAGAAAGACAGCTGTAACACTCACCATTCTTAAGTCTAGCTGGTGCTCAAAGTCATCCTCTTCTGGGTTGAAAACAACATCCTTCCCAGATTTCAACTCGCACCCTGTTGAGAAAAAGTCAATTTAGAAAGGGGAAATTGGGTGAGGCATTGCTATCAGCAAAGGGATTCAACTTTGGGGTGTGCAACATGTGGGATGACATGGTGTGGTTTCAAGCCTTTTTTTGAGACAGTTAAAAAGCTGATACAAAAAGACTCAATAGAATACTAATATTTTTATTACTTTGGCTGGAGAAAGAACCTGCACTCAAACCGGTACTGAGGGAACCCTGGACATCTCCTTAAACGGTAGACTGAGGTGAGGCAAACGTGGGCCACCAACCCACGTGGTTGAATGCGCACGTGCACCCTCAGCATGTCAATGAAACTAGCTAGCCAACTAGGTAGGTAGACAGGCCATTAAGCAACCATTTTTTGGGTCGCTTAACTACACAATTCACAAAGACACATGCCACGTTTTATAAAAATGTAAATGTCCAATCTGGAAACGTTACCCCCAAATCACTGACAAAGCATGYCATGATCAATGCACTTCAAATACTACCTCCATAAAGTGGAATCATTATAAACAACTTTAGCCAACACTAAATTTAAGCAATGTTCACAAATTCGTGTTGCGCTGCATGGACATTATCTAGAGGGCCTTGTGCGCCATCTTTAAATAAAGCACGTGTTGAGAAATTTGATACGCATGGAGGGGTACCTAGCTAGTGAGAATCTAATGTCCATCACAAATAAGTCTGGCCCAGTTAACGTTAACACAACACATACAAATCAACCGGGACACCAAGACCCTCAAAACATAACTSAACAAATTTGGTCTCAAGATGCTTGACTAGCTAGCTAGGATGGCTAGCCAACTAAAATTAGCTCACATGTGCTAACTATCGGCTAGCTGGCTAACGTTAGCTAAGTTGATATCTCGTGGATAAACTTCAGAGTTGACATCTGGGTAAGCAAGTTCCATTACCAAATAGTGTAATGCAATGGTATTTAGACCATACGTTGATGAAACTCCGACATGTCCCCCATTAAAGCTACAACTAACGTCAGTGGTAAAGTTATCTAATTGTGCTAATATTAGCTAGCTGTACCTCGTGTTACTTGTGTCTGATGAACATCATTTTTTTCTCGATACAGTAGCTAGCTTACTGATATGTTTATTAAAATAAACGTTATTCCGAAAAACTATTGTTAGTTCAAATWGAGTATCTCACCATAGAGAAAGGTCTGTGGTCCCATTTGTTCTTCGTCCAGACCGTTCATTTTCTTTGCTGAGACAGGGCACTTCGAAGATAATGAAAAACTGAAAGGCCCTCTCACTACGCAGACACTCTACCCGGGCTCAATCGCCACGCCTTCTTTCTTCTTCTATTGTATTATGGCATTCCGCAAACACACATAGGTGCATGCTGCCACCTACTATGTGGGGTGAAAATCTGGCGAACTTCAACGCAGAAAAAAAACACGGAAATAGGGATAAATCAAATCGTACTGCGTATACGTGCTAGAGGTGTCACTACAGAACCTGGTTCGATTCCAGGCTGTATCACAACTGGCCGTGATTTGGAGGCCCATGGGGCGGCGAACAAATTGGCCCAGCGTCGTCCAGGTTAGAGTTTGGCAGTCATTGTAAATAAGAATTTGTTCTTAACTGACTTGCCTAGTTAAATAAATATAAACATTCACCATAAGTCACAAATAAATCCATGCTCTGTAAATATACTCAACATAGCTCGTAAATAAAACTAAAATTTGAACTAATGCAGAACAATGTGAGCAAATGGCTTGCTTCYGACGCTAAGCAGGTTTGGTCCTGGTTGGTCCCTGGAWGGGAGACCAAATGCTCCTGGAAGTGTTGTTGGAGGGCCAGTAGGAGGCACCCTTTCCTCTAGTCTTAAAAAATATCCCAATGCCCCAGGGCTATGATTGGGGACATTGCCCTGTGTAGGGTGCAGACTTTTGGATGGGATGTTAAACAGGTGTCCTGACTCTCTGTGGTCACTAAAGATCCCATTGCACTAATTGTAAGAGTAGGGGTGTCAACCCCAGTGTCCTGGCTAAATTCCCAATCTGGCCCCATACCATCATGGTCACCTAATCATCCCCAGCTTTCAATTGGCTCATTCATCCCCCCTCCTGTCCCCTGTAACTATTCCCCAGCTTGTTGCTGTAAATGAGAATGTGTTCTCAGTCAACTTACCTGGTAAAATAATGGTTAACTAAATAAAAACAATTCTGTGCTTACAGAATAAAAAATAAAACAATTATCCATTCATTGGGATATACTTTGTGTCACGTGATGCACAGCTGAAGCTAATTGGCCAGCTAACCGCCCTTTAAGATTCTGCATAATTTAAGGCAGACAGGTCGCTCAAGCTGTAAAACAATAGTGTGGTCCAGAAAAAACCCTAGAGTACAATACAGCAATCTGCTCAAGGGTCTTTTCTTTGCAAGATAACTTCTTTCAGCAAACCTTTCTTATCCACTTTGAGTCATGACATTAGGTGTTGTAGTGGCGATTCCCTATGAACTGGCATAGGAGAGCTGTCCATAATGMGTCCACAAAAATCAGCTTTCCTAACGTTACTCTATTGGGGTGAAGTTCCCATTTATTGCAAATATAAATAGCTCCAAAACACATTCCTATACAAAAGGTGCAGAGAGATGCATTCCATGAGCTATATATGTGATACAGTAACAACTGTATGTGCTCTCCTCTCACCTGTGCTAACCCTTCCTGGTCACCTGTGCTACCTATATACACACATGAGACCAGTGACCCAAACATWTGTTGTGATAACCCTTTCCTCTAGTGTACAAAACAGGTAAAAAATAACCCCTGAAAGACAAAGTATACACAACTCATAAACAGGCCAAAATGGCTCCTACACACCGGCCTCTAATTGTTCTCTGACTTAGGAAGAAACAATTATACAAATGCAAAAAAATATATATATAATCACCAATAATGTATGAGTGTTCATGGAGGGATGATCTTCAGGGCCAGAGGTTGCTAGCACTTAGCCCCAGCTCAGCCTATAACAAGGTAAGCTTGGTTGTTGGTTAACAGGGGTTGTGCATGCAATCAATAATGGCACACTAGCTATAGTATTTTGTTTTGTCTGTAATAATAGCTATAGTCTTTGTTGTCTGAAATGGTAGTCAATTTAACAATGATGGGTTGTCCAGCTATTTTAGACATAAGGAAGCAATTTGTGAGTTTGTTTACTTGACTGCAGTGCTGCTAAAGGCTTTGTTCTTAACTGACTTGTCTAGTTAAATAAAGGTTAAATAAACAAAATATTTTAAAAAGGCACTTGAGGGCTGAGTGTGGCGTTCCAGTTGTTGTTGGTTAGCTAGCTAACGTTAGCTACTTCACCACAAGTTGACAGTAGTGAGTTCTAGCGACAATAAAATGGCAAGTTAACGTTAAACCATTTCTCAGAAGTCAGAAAACTCAAGAGACAAAGCACAGCCCCAAAGCATTGTGAGTGGCTAACAAGCTGTTGCATGGTTTGAAAACCAGGCATTGCTTGCAAGCAAGCCTAAATGGAACAAACAATAGCTAGCTGAATTTCTAACGTTTTTAATGAGATAACAGTACAATTTCTTTCCTCCACTCCACTTTCCTCCTCGGGAGAGTGGTTCGTCCGGCAAACAAATCACATATTGAAAAATATCATTTGCAACATTTATCATTAGCTGGCTAGGCAGATCACCACTTCAGGATTTTAAAACTGAGCAGTTCTACATTAACAATTAACTAATTAGTTTATCTTTGGTTGTTTGTCTAAACAGTTGACGAGATCACCTGTTAGCTTTCAGTAGTGTCCAACGTTTGCCAGGTAGTTAGCTTGGCTAGTGGGTTGCCTAAACATCAAACTGTTACCATGGTTACTCCATGATATCAGTCTGAAAGAAGTCGCTGTAAAAAATATGCAATATTCTCTAAAATTCWGAATGTTTCATAAAATGATATGAGGTTACTTTACCAGTTGTACRTGCTGTTCGTCCTTTTTGGCGGTACTAGGTGTAGATAGGGTATCCACAGGTTCTGTYGCTTGTATTTTCAATCTCTTGACATTGCACGTGATGGACAATATGTAAACAATAGCCGAATGTAAGAAGTCGACTGAAGCACATTTCCTCAATCAGCTGGAAGTGTTTGCAGTTCAGGCTGCGGTTTAGTTATGCTCGGCCATATTGTCGAAGTGTTTGTCACATTCGATAAAAAAAAAAAATTGGAAGTACAAACCAATATACTGAACAGGCAGGTTAATAACTCTACTCTGTGGATATTTGGTCAAAAATGTCGAGCAGCAGAAGGACAAACAGCACAGACAACCGGTAGAGCAAGTTTACATTTTATTTTATTCAACATTCTGGCTTCTAAGGAACATTTACACCACAAATGTCTCAGCCTGTATATACCAATTAATTGTGTATTACAACCTGATGAATCAGACTAGGCTAGTGGGCTCATGTCGAAAGCACACACTCTGTGTTGCATGCCTCAATGATCGAATTTAACATTCATATGAAAGTAATTTATTGAACATTTTAACATCATTTTTTGAATAAATAAATGTTATACTCAAATTCTTCTTTGGTATCTTGGCTTTCTCACACTTTGTTTGTGCATGCCACCACCTACTGTGTGGCAGTGTGTGGTCAATCTCGTTACATTTTGTGATATACAAAAGGAAGGGGAAAAGTTAAAAATTGCACCACCAACTACCCTACACCTATATACCACTATTTAATGAAACTAAAAATCAATAATCGTCCTTATACTCACATTTAATTAAGTTTATCTAGCTAGCAAGTGTTCTCCCAATAAATTACTGAATGAGAATGACACAAAGATTATCCCAATGAATGGAGATAGCTGACTCTCATTTGAACACAGATTTGTAGATAGTAATACATCAACAGACGGAAAATTTGTCAAACAATTATGTATGCGTAAAGTACAGATCCACAAGCACTTTTTGAATGAGCAAATGCACATTCCACAGTTGTAAATGTTTGGGATTTCTAATCATTTGCTCACAAATCGTTATACGTTTGTTCAAATAGTAGCTTTATTTTTGAGCTATGTTGAATATATTTACAGATCATCGATTCATTTGTGATTAATCGTGAATATTACATATTATTGTTTAATTTGGGAAATATTTTTTACATTCACAGATTATGGTTTAATTTGTGTACAATTTTATTATATTCACAGATCAAAGTTTTGTTTGTGAGTTATGTTGAATATACGCACGGATCGTGGTAGACACACTTACAGAATACAGAAACCATTCTAATAAATCTACTTTCTTCACAATCAGTATTTCTGATGAATAACATTTTCTGCAGGCTCCGGGGCATCCATTGCCATTTCTTCCTAATTTCCACTCACTCCTTCAACTATCTGCACTGCCTCCACATAAGAGCGCTGCTGGACAGCCCTGATTCCTTCTATTTCAACCCCCTTAATCCCCACTGGGCACTCCTGGAACTCAGGAAGGTTGTTCCAACCACATCTTCTTTCTAGAATGCGGGAAGATTTTTATTGGTCTAGTCCTTTCATCACAGCTTTTGACGCAAAGAGGCGTATTTATTAATATATACAATCATTGATTATCTTAATATTTTATTTGATTCAGAGATCCCCCTTTCTCTCCTCTCTCTCTCTCAACACACACACACACACACACACACACACACACCACACACACACACACCACACACACACACCACACCACACCACCACACGGAGAACACAACATATTCTCTAAAACATTTTATTGATAGCATTTGCACTGTACAACATAACATGAAAGCTGAAACTCTCTCCAATCTAAATCTTTCCATCGGTCCCAGTCTGAGATAGTTTTGTATGAGGTGCACCTGTTGCTTACATTTTCTATTCATATTGTTTTGCCCCTTTGAAACCCGGAGCTAAACTAATTCAATATATTTACCATCTTGCACACTGAGGAGGAACTGACAAAGTCAACACAAATGAGTAATTCCTTGAAGAAAAATAATAATTGTTCGACATTAGAAGAGTGGTGGCTTTGAGTGGTGGCTTTTTTTTAGCTAACTACTGTGTCTCAGTGTCTCTCCATACCTTTGTTTTACTGACACATTCCCTCTCTCCATAATAATACTTAGTTCACATTTCTGTTTTCCTCAATGGGTTTAGACACATATATACTGTAAATGTACACTTCAACAGATAAGTCACACCATTCACATTGCATTACGCAGATGGTCATTTCCCATCATTAGATAGATCCAGCCAACATACAAGATTATGTATCATCATAGTCATAAACCAAGTCTATTGGGTGTATTTGTAAGCACACATTATAACAGGCATCCGTCAGGGACAGACAGACAACTACAGGAATAGACGGGAGAGCGACAGCAAAGCCAACACAGAGGTACGGAGGTCACCACGACAATAGTAAAACAGACACGACATATGACACTTAAACCCAACAAATAATACATTCGGACAACCTCATATTTTACAGCATAAACACGTTAATAAATAAGTAGATAAGTAGATCATATTGGTCCATAAATCATTCACTGGACGCATGAGTTAAATACAGAGGTCAAGAGGTTATTAAAGGTCCATGTCCTGGTCAAGCACATGGATGGTCGGGCGCATAGAGTAGAATCACGATTCTATTTCTATGGTAGGGAGGAAGGGATCCCTCTGGGTCAAGCATGCATCTATTTTGGCAAAAAGAACAAAGTCAAAAGAACCCAAAGTAGCCCAGTGTAGTTTCCGGAGGTAGGGTTTCCACATATTAAGCGGGGAGCAGCTTAATAGGTTTGAGTCTTCTCAGCTGTTTCACACTTCAGTCTGTGTTGTATGATCATCTGATTTACAAACCTTCATGTCACATAAAAAGGCAGAAAGCATTATCCAGATAATTCATCTGCATGCTCCCGGGCTCAGCAATATGACAATCAAGTCCAGGGGTCTCTCAGCAGCCAGGTCGTTCAAGATTGACGTCGAAATTTGACGTGAGGACGTTAGGAAATGCCTTCAAAACTGGCCGCTAGGGGCAACAGGGAGCGCTATTACCATCAAGTAGGSTTGGGTAATCCCGTGACTCTGGATCAGAAGGTTGCGTGTTTGATCACAGTCTTGGATATTGGTTTTACATTTTTAATTTTAAACCCTATCCCAAACCTTAACYCTTACCTTAACCATTCAGAATGAGTGCCTAAACTTAACCCTTAACTTCTAAATTTGATGTTTGGAGAAATGGAACGATACAGAGCAGCATGAGCAAACAAAAACACTTCGAAATTTGACGTTTTGAGAACGTGGATGAATGTCYAATTCTGCAGTGAGACTGTGAGAGCTTGTTGCTCTCAGCTGGTCATTTKGGTGGTTCTGGCTTCCTCTGATCCATACAACAGCATGGAGCCAGGCAGAGACAGTATTTGGCAAACACATGGACGCTGACAAGTTAGATGAGAGGATGAGAGAGATAGACATACATACACATTCATCCAATCTGACAGACACACACAGATAAACAAACACGCGTGCGCGGACGTACGCACAGGAACGCACGGACTGAAGCACACACACAGAATTCTCTCTCGTTTTTTTAACTGTCTCTCTCCTTCCTTCCACCAGCTCCCTTTTTACATCACATTTTCGAAGAGCTGCATGGATCTCATCATCATTTCATCCTGAGGGGAGAAGAGGAGAAAGACGGTATGACAGAATGTTGCAAATCATTTGTTTTACCACAGGATGTCCCCATTTCACAATAAGCCAGACAGAGGGTTCTCTTATGTAAGCCATAGGGGGGGGAATGATGGAACTCAAAGCATATCATTAAATAGGGATAGCATCTTACATAGACACCGACATCAATATCGAATGTATAAACATACGCCTGTACTATACATACCTCCTGGCATGCGACAATGAATTCCTCTAAAGTCACAACTCCATTTTTGTTTTTATCCATTTTCTGTGGGGAGGGAAGAGGTGAGAGAATTGTACCAAATTTTTTCAATATGTATGAAATTGTTATTATGTGGTCTAAACTGTTGCGCACACCTAAGGGTTTCATAACGTTCTGCAGTAAGAWTCTATTTTGGTATTACATTGTACTGTATGATGTCGGGTAAAGTCACCTGGAAAAAAGCATCCACATGCTGCTTAGGGACATCTCCCTTGAGTGCAGGGTAGGTATATTTCCCCATCATGTCGTAAATGGCCCTCACAATCTCAGTCATCTCCTTTAACACAGAAATACAAACACTGTATTAATAAGTACGTCATATGTAAATCTTTCAATATGACTGACATGTAAATAAACACACAGACCTCTCTGTTAATGTAGCCATCGTTGTTGATGTCATACAGATGAAAAGTCCACTCCAGCTTGTCTCTCAGAGTGCCCCGCAGCAGTGTAGACAGTCCCATTACAAACTCCTGAGTGAGTCACCACATAGGGAGAGAGATTCAAGTGAAAAAAGACTGAGTTCGGACTGAGTGATAGCACTAGTACAAATAAGATAAAGACATGTTTTATTTAAAGCATTCTCTGAGTGATAGTGGTGGTGTGTGGTTTGTACTTCAAACTTGATGGATCCATTGCTTGTCGTGTCAAACGCATTGAAGAGATAATGAGCGTAAGTGCTGGCATCTGCAACACAACCAGATACAGGCATGAGATTTGTTTTTATCCCAGAGTGCTTGTAAA
Source organism: Salvelinus sp. IW2-2015 (assembly GCF_002910315.2). Taxonomy (NCBI): domain Eukaryota; kingdom Metazoa; phylum Chordata; class Actinopteri; order Salmoniformes; family Salmonidae; genus Salvelinus; species Salvelinus sp. IW2-2015. Next base: position 35,916,755 of record NC_036863.1, on the reverse strand, counting down.
TGAGTCGTAAACAAGACAGGGCATGTTATGTATCTAAATGAGAGGTGTCTGGTTTACTGTACCTCCGTGAGGGAAGAACTGGGCGTAGATGTGTTTAAATGTTTCTTCATTCACCACTCCACTCGGGCACTCCTGTGGAAACCATGTGAAAACATTACTTCAAACAACGAAATAATGCAGCTTCTTCTGGTGTACGGCCAGATCAACCAATCATTTACACTCAAATGGCACCACCCTTGGTTACAGAGTTAACATGTCAATCAAATCTAACAGCTAATTAACTAGAAATGTGTATATAACTTGTATGTGGGGGTGTGTCAATGGGTCGGTGGGTGTTTGAGCATCTTTGTGTGTAGAGAATATATGTTTACATATATTTTCCCATTGGGTGTATATGGGTAACGCAGCATTTAATTGTTGTTATGGTGTATGACAGGCTTAGTTCCTCTAGCTGCAGGCCTGTACAAACTGATTAGCAGCATATGAAGTGATGAAGGCACGAGGCTGAATGCATTTACTTATCGGAGTAAGAGATAAGAGTGCTTTGACATTAACACTTGTAAAGAAGAGAGGCAACATAGGCAGGAATGTATACTTAAGAGTGGCAGGGAGAGAGATAGCGGAGGAAAAACACGGAGAGCGAAAAGCAGAGGAAAGACGGAGAGAGATAGCGGAGGAAAGACAGGGAGAGAGATAGCGAGAAAAACAGGGAGAGAGATAGCGGAGGAAAGAGAGGGTGAGAGATAGCGGAGGAAAGACATGAGAGCGATAGCGCAGGAAAAACAGGGAGAGAGATAGCGGAGGAAAGACAGGGAGAACGGTAGCGGAGGAAAGACAGGGAGAGAGATAGCGGAGGAAAGACAGGGAGAGAGATAGCAGAGGAAAGACAGGGAGAGCAATAGCGGAGGAAAGACAGGGAGAGAGATAGCGGAGGAAAGACAGGGAGAGAGAGAGAGGAAAAGAAGATGAAGATAGACAGACAGTGGAAGGGAGGAGGGAGGATGAGGTGCGTACATTCTTGAAGCCTCGGTAGAGGATCTGTAGCTCTCTCTTGGTGAAGTTGGTCTGGGCCTCCAACTGCTCCAGACCCTCTGGCCTGTGACACACCATGGTCATCTCCAACTCATCATCAATCTTGTCTAGAGAGAGAGAGGGCAGGAGGGAGGGAATGAGGGAGTATGTGAGGGAGGGAGGGAATGAGGGAGTATGTGAGGGAGGGATGGAATGAGGGAGTATGTGAGGGAGGGAGCGAGTGAGGGAGGGAGATAGATATTAATTGTGTGTTTATGTAAATAAACCAGCGTGAAATGTCACAGATGCATCATAATTTAAACATCACAGACATCACAGTTTATTTCACAGTACATCATATCAATGTTGCCAGAAAGAATAAGCTTTAAAGTTACCCCGTCTCGAGTCTTTGTTTTGGTGGTGAGAGAGTCAGACAGCGAAACATATGGAAAGTTAAGAGAAGCCTACAGAAGAATTCTAGAGAAGATTGTGAGAGCAGAGAGAGAGGGGTGTAATGGAGGAGGATGAGGCATGGCAAGTTAAACAAACAGAAGAGGAGTTCAATATGAGAGGAGGAAAAGGGGAGTATGATGTTGGGAGAGGAAGAATACAGAAATGAGGCAGGGGAGAAGGTTTCAGAAGAGAGGAGACTGTATGGAGGAAGAGATGGGAGGGAGGGAGGGAGGATTAGAGTTATGACATTGGTCTCCCCATTATGGACTTGGGGAACTTTACGGATGGCAACTTGGTGCTTTGGGTGCCAGAGAGAGATGAATGTTGGGTAATGATGTGATGAACTGGCGTCCTCTCAGGAGGGGGCGGGGGAGGGACAGCCTCTGGCCCACTGGAGGAGACTAGGAAACATGCACAGATGTGCTCCTCTCAGAACTAAAACACACAAATACACGTCGCTATTTCAAAACACAGACTCTTGCATATCTTGAATGGAGTCGATCATCACCCCATCACACATGCAAGCAGACACACGCAGGCACACACGCAGGCACACACGCAGGCGCACACACACATAGTGTGTGTGTGYCATAGTGTAGTTCATACATGCATAATCTATGAGCAGAATTTACCGGGATTTACCACCCAAAACCACTCCCTTTTATCAGGATAAATACCCGTGAGAAACAGGTCAATTATAATAAATTATTTATATGAACAGCATGGCGTGAATTGGAACTGTTAAATTATATGCAATGTCTAAATCTGGCTTCTCTACGGCCACTGCATGATGAATCATCATTGCTCAGTGTGGGGACAGACAGACCATCTCAGTATGGAGCGCAGTTCACAATGCATGTAGACCTATCATCTATCTCATCATAGTAACTTTTTTTTATTGGACAGGTAGGCCTACATTTGCTGCAGCATAGTCTRTGCTACAGTAATATAAAGACTGAATGCGTGTCAAATTTATCCATCTCCATTTGGCTTTCAGGAGTCACCTTATTTTTTCATKGTAAAGATATATATTTTTTAATTGCAGCTGCAGAGTTAAAAACAGCCTATCAATCGAATATCATTGGTTTAAATCAGGGCTCAGGCACTCTCTCGCAGTCTTTGTCTCTCTCCATGAACCCCAAAATACATAATCCTGTTCTAGATTGATGTATAGCCCTATATTCATTGCCTTCGGAAAGTATTCAGACCCGTTGACTTTTTCCAAATTTTGTTACGTTACAGCCTTAATAAAATAAAAAACTCAGCAATCTACAGACAATACCCCATAATGACAAAGCGAAAACTGTTTTTTAAATATTTTAGCAAATGTAATTAAAAAAACACCTTATTTACATAAATATTCAGACCCTTTGCTATGAGATTCAAAATTAAGCTCAGTTGCATCCTGTTTCCATTGATCATCATTGAGATGTTTCTACAACTTGATTGGACTTGATTTGGAAAGGCACACCGGCCAGCCAAACTGAGCAATCGGAGGAGTAGGRCCTTGGTGAGGGAGGTGACCAAGAACCCGATGGTCACTCTGACAGAGCTCTAGAGTTCCTCTGTGGAGATGGGAGAACCTTCCAGAAGGGCAACCATCTCTGCAGCACCCACCAATCAGGCCTTTATGGTAGAGTGGCCAGACGGAAGCCACTCCTCAGTAAAAGGCACATGACAGCCCGCTTGATTGTTTGGCCTGAATGCCAACCGTCAGGAAACCTGCCACCATTCCTATGGTCAAGCATGGTGTGATGTGATGAGTTACTTCGGGACAAGTCTCTGAATGTCCTTGAGTGGCCCAACCAGAGCCCAGACTTGAACCCAATCAAACCTCTCTGGAGAGCTGAAAATAGCTGTGCATCAACGCTTCCTATACAACCTGACAGAGCTTGAGAGGATCTGCAGAAAAGAATGGGAGAAACTCCCCAAATTCAGGTGTGCCAAGCTTGTAGCGTCATACCCAAGAAGACTCTAGGCTGTTATCCCTTCCAAAGGTGCTTCAACAAAGTCCTGAGTAAAGGGTCTGAATACTTATGTAAATGTGATATTTTTGATAAATTAACCAACATTTATAAAAACCTGTTTTTTGCTTTGTCATTATGGGGTATTGTGTTGTGATTGATGAGGAAAAAAACAATTGAATCCATTTTAGAATAAGGCTGTAAAATAACAAAATGTGGAAAAAGTCAAGGGGTCTGAATACAGGCACTGTATAGATGYCCTAGCCTACCTCTTTCAGGTAATACATTCAATGCAGTATTAGCCTTACTGTATATTTAGCTAATTAATTATGGGTTTAGCATAATAATATGTCCCCTGTTTCTTGCGCAATACGCACACACCTGTGCTCCGCTGACCTCACTCCTTAAAAACACTCCTTAGATCTTGGAGTCCCATGCAGGAAAAGCTATACTAGAATAGCTTTCTGGACATCATTTTTCTTAGCATTTCTAATACCAATAGACTGGATGCAAGTTTCTTGTTTGCTGAATGTTAAATACAGCAGCCAATAGAACTCACGGGTAGTTTGAAAGAAGAGCGAACGTGCGATGGTGGTAGGCTATAGCAGTTATTTATTCAGACCCGTAACCATTCAATCTTCGTGAAGAGAAGTGAAAGCCTTCTGCATCTAATTCTAGTTTTATATTATTCAACGATGTCATGAGAATGATCAAGACAAGGACAACTAAACGTATTTAATTTAACTGTTGAAAGCGAGGAAGGAATGAAGCAACAATAGAGAAAGAGGAGGTAGTCTAATAACATTAGGGGAAATATTATGAAAGGTGTGTGTATATGCATCAGCCTACTAATTACACAAATAGGCCCTATTATATTTCAAAATTCAAATTTGCTCGCCTATCCTTGTAACTTTGTAGGCCGCACGTGCTGCACCAGAATCGTATGTTCTCTATCGACTTTATCATGGTTTGAAGATGTGCCTAATTCCAGTCCATATAATACAGTATAATACAATGCAATTCAGTAATACTGTCAAAAATATTAGCCTACTGGAGCTAGTTTCATTTCTTTACCCAAGAGATCATATAGCTAGTTATATCTATGGGCTTTTAATGTTTTTCTGTCGTGCGTAATGTGGAGTAGTGTCACGCCCTGATCTGTTTCACCTGTCCTTGTGCTTGTCTCTACCACCCTCCAGGTGTTGCCCATCTTCCCCATTATCCCCTGTGTATTATTACCTGTGTTTTCTGTCTGTCTGTTGCCAGTTCGACTTGTTTGTTCAAGCCTACCAGCGGTTTGTCTCAGCTCCTGTTTTTCCGTACTCTCTCTTTTTCTCGTCCTCCTGGTTTTTGACCTTTGCCTGTCCTGACCCTGTACCCGCCCGCCTGACTACTGACTGTCTCTGACCCTGGGCCTGCCTGCCGTCCTGTACCTTGGCCTCTGCTCTGGATTATCGACCCCTGCCTGCCTTGACCTGTCGTTTGCCTGTCCCTGTGGTTACAATAAACATTGTTACTTCACACAGTCTGCATTTGGGTCTTACCTTGATTCCTGATAAGTAGCCTACATCATATATCAAAAGCCCCRAATCTTTTGGCCTTTTTTGAGCTTGGGCTCATTAAATGTCTTTAATATAGGGCTCATCAGGCTCAGGTAGCATCAGGCTTGATTTTTTGATCAAATCTCCAAACAAATCCAGACATAGGCCTATGCTTTATAATGCTTTTACATGACACTTCCGGGTTTTGGCGGGAAACACTGGGTTACCTGGGAGAAAAGTGATTTATCCTTGGGATGGAACATTTGTAAAATACCTGGAAAATATTCAAACCTCACACGCACACACACCCTACCCTGCAGGTCCAGCAGTAACTGTGTTAGCATCACTGAGGCTTTGAGAAAGGGTGCAAGGGAGGGACATTCAAATGAAGAAGGGACTGTTGCAGAGGAAGTGGGAGGTGGTAATTACATTTGACATTTTAATTCACAGAGGGAGACACTGAGCCCCCCATCATTCAGATTGAAGAGACTGACTGACTGATGTACTGATCAAATCCCACCTGTAACTCCTAATGAGCCACACTTCACAGATCTTACTACATCACATTGAGTGTTCTTGTCTGTCTGTACCTCATTGGTATAATACATCATTCCAACAGAATCTGCCCAAAGCTTCAATCCCCTTACAGCTGAATCAGCTGATCCTGAGTGCCTAGCTCCTGCTGGCATCTCCATGGTAATAGGTCCCTTAGCACACTGTGTAATCACCACCATCCCGAACACACTTGCTGGATAGGCTTTTCTTTATCAGTTGAATCCCTTTGTGCAGTACAGCTTATATTGAATTGTGTTCTTTTTTTTGGATCCTCCACGCAATCCTTACATTTGATCAACTTCACAAATGGTGTTTTGGTTATTAGAGGGTTAGGTCCTCTGCTCATTACTGTATCAGGTGGACATGGTTTAATTTGATTCCATCCTTGAACTGATTTAAATTATGTCAGTCAATTCAGATCAAGTATCAGTACCAACACTGATCATGCAGATGAAGAGGACAGCCTCCAGGTTTATGATCATCTGGATTGTAGAGGATGAGATGATGAAACATACAGGTTAGACAGGAGACAGACTTCACACACTCACCCAGAGACTCTCACAAAGACACTCATTCCTCACTAACTACGAGATGTATCTTTATCACACACTCACAATGTGAAGTTAATTTACTGTGATTACTGTGAAATGGGCAAATTCTTAAAGACGGCAAAAATCTTCTCCCCTATCCTGGTCCACCTCTCTTCCCAAATGCGTTATTCTACTACTCTACTTGTTTTCATTTCCACTTGACTTCTTGGTCGATACACTTTCTCAATCCTTCAATCCCTCTCACCAATCTCTCCCTCAATCAGTGTCGCAATGTCCGACGTTTTAGACATTTCTTGTTGTCATGGAGGCCGACACATGCAACATGGTTTGAACACAGGCACTAATTGAATACATAAATTAAAAAGATGCACATGCCTGGTTAAATAAAGGTTCAATAAAAATAAAACATAAACATATAAATCAGCAACGCACATCCACAACCCCCCACCCACATAAACAAATACTGGTAAGGAGAGCTTCACTGAATGCGTATGTGGTGGCTTGTTGTTCTGTGCGTTTATGGTGATCAAACAACAGTCGACCTGACTGAGTATGTTTACATTATGGATACTGACAGGGTTCATACCATAAAACTGTGCAACATACATTCATCTCAGAAAGCCCTTTCTGCAGATAATTACTCACATACAGCACCAGYCGACAGTTTGGACACACTTACTCATTCCAGGGATTTTCTTTCTTTTTACTATTTTCTAAATTGTAGAATAATAGTGAAGACATCAAAACTATGAAATAACACATATGGAATCATGTAGTAACCAAAAAAGTGTTAAACAAATCAAAATATATTTTATAGTTGAGATTCTTCAAAGTAGGCACCCTTTGCCTTGATTACAGCTTTGCACACTCTTGGCATTCTGTCAACCAGCTTCATGAGTTAGTCACCTGGAATGCTTTTCAATTAACAGGTGTGCCTTGTTAAAAGTTAATTTGTGTAATTTCTTTCCTTCTTAATGCATTTGAGCCAATCAGTTGTGTTGTGACAAGGTAGGGGTGGTATACTGAAGATACCCCTATTTGGTAAAATACCAAGTCCATATTATGTCAACAACTGTTCAAACAAGCAAAGAGAAACGACAGTCCATCATTACTTTAAGACATGAAGGTCAATCCGGAAAATGTGAAGAACTTTGAACGTTTCTTCAAGTGCAGTCGGAAAAACCATCAAGCTCTATGATGGAATTGGCTCTCATGAGGACCACCACAGGAAAGGAAGACCCAGAGTAACCTCTGCTGCAGAGGATAAGTTCATTAGAGTTACCAGCCTCAGAAATTGCAGCCCAAATAAATGCTTCACAGAGTTTAACATCAACTGTTCAGAGGAGACTGCGTGAATCAGGCCTTCATTTATTTTAATTTAATTTCACCTTTATTTAATCAGGTAGGCCAGTTGAGAACAAGTTCTCATGTACAACTGCGACCTGGCCAAGATAAAGCAAAGCAGTGGGACAAAAACAACAACACCGAGTTACACGAACAAATGTACATATTGCAAATCATCTGCACATCTATCACTCCAGTGCTAATGCTAAATTGTAAATATTTTGCATCTATGGCATATTTATTGTCTACCTCCCTACTCTTCTACATTGCACACACTGTACATAGATTTAAAAAAAATATATATTTTTTAAAATAAATAAATATGCCATAGATGCAAAATAATTACAATTTAGCATTAGCACTGGAGTGATAGATGTGCAGATGATTTGTTTATTTGACCTTTATACAGGTTTTTTCTCATTGAGATAACATCTCTTTTCCAAGAGAGACCTGGTCCAATAGCAGCAGAGGGAACAACATTTCAGACAAAACAATATACATACACTAACACAACATTAAACAAAACTATAAACACACATACAGTACAACAAAAACATTGTACATTAAAATCACAAACTTCTTGACAAAAACAGCTGGCCTAAAAACAATTACACTCTTCTATGACATATACATCGATCAAGTGTTTAAACTCCACCAGCGAAACTAGATCATCACATTTTAAAATGTTCTTGACAGAATTCCAGGACCACGGAGCTAAGWAACTAAAACTATTTCTACCATGTCCTGTTCAAAATTTTGGTACTGTTAGAAGCAAATCAGAATGGGACCGTAATTGATATTTATTTACTGACCTGACTAAAAAAGAACAGAGATAAAATGGCATTTTACCCAATATGGCCTTATAAATCAGTGTATACCAGTGTTTCAGCCTACGCAAGGTCAATGACGACCAGCCAACAGCGCTGTAGAGATCACAATGATGTGTTAGACGTTTCTGATTTGTAATGAACCTGAGGACTGGATGATACACTGAATCAAGTGCTCTCAGGGTAGTGGCTGAGGCCTGCATATATACACTGCTCAAAAAAATAAAGGGAACACTTAAACAACACAATGTAACTCCAAGTCAATCACACTTCTGTGAAATCAAACTGTCCACTTAGGAAGCAACACTGATTGACAATACATTTCACATGCTGTTGTGCAAATGGAATAGACAACAGGTGGAAATTATAGGCAATTAGCAAGACACCCCCAATAAAGGAGTGGTTCTGCTAGGTGGTGACCACAGACCACTTCTCAGTTCCTATGCTTCCTGGCTGATGTTTTGGTCACTTTTGAATGCTTGGGGTGCTTTCACTCTAGTGGTAGCATGAGACAGAGTCTACAACCCACACAAGTGGCTCAGGTACGTGCAGCTCATCCAGGATAGCCAATCAATGCGAGCTGTGGCAAGAAGGTTTGCTGTGTCTGTCAGCGTAGTGTCCAGAGCATGGAGGCGCTACCAGGAGACAGGCCAGTACATCAGGAGACGTGGAGGAGGCCGTAGGAGGGCAACAACCAGCAGCAGGACCGCTACCTCCGCCTTTGTGCAAGGAGAAGCACTGCCAGAGCCCTGCAAAATGACCTCATAGGGGGCTCCAATTATACCTTTGACCTTTTCAAATAAACTGCCTGCATCTAAAAAAATGCGTTATTCAAGGCTTTCAGAATGGAGGTTCTCTCATTTACAATCTGTGTATCGACCAACAATTGTTTGGGAAGCTGTGTATACTTTTTGCATTCCAAACCTTTCACTACTTGCCAAAATTTGGATGGATGAATTTAAATTTGTGAAAGTAGATTTCAGGTAGTGGTCTGCTTTCAATTTACGGATCATAGCCACACCCATATTTGCGAAGATGTTTAAAAGCCATCCAATCATCTGCCAAAACCAGTCCTCTTGCTTTAGCCCACATAGCATTTCGTTCCTCAATGATTTTTGTCACCTTAGTAAACCAAGGGTTCTCTCTGCCCTTAATCCTGATTTTTTTTAAGGGGCATGCCTATTGCATACATCCTGGAATATGTTGTGGAAGTAAGAAAAGGCTAGTTCAACATCAGGGATTCATTCCATTCTATTCTAACTTCAATGCTAGATACATCATGTAAAAAAAACTTGAATATCAAACCGCTTCCAGTTTCTTTTCGTAATAACACGTGGAGATTTCTTAGGAATTTTACCATCTCTCACACAGGCAATAGCACAGTGATCACTTATGTCATTTGCAAAAATACCAGAAGCATTAAAACGATGGGGAGTATTGGTTAAGATCAAATCAATCAAAGAGGATTTCAGAGGATATTTTATATTCAACCTCGTTACACTGTTGACAATCTGAGTGAGATTGTAGGTATTGCATAGAATTTTGAGTTGATCAGAGCTAGATGTTAGCCAGTCTTGATTCAGATCACCCATCAGGACAAACTCAGAATTGACATTCTGTGATAACAATTTGAAAATACAATCCAGAGAGCCAACAGTAGCAGATGGAGGTCTATAACAACCAGATACAACAATATTTAAAGATAAGCCAAGGTTTAGGTTCAGAGACAGATATTCAAATTGCTTAGGTTTAGTAACAGAAGTCAGAACGACCACAGAGAACTTGTCTTTTACRTATACAGCAACACCACCACCCTTAGATTTACGATCTGTACGAAACACATTGTAACCATTTATGCCAATATTTTTGTCAGTAATAGATTTTTTAAGCCAGGTTTCAGAAAGCATAAATACATCAGGGTCGGCAGTTTTTATCCATATATTCACAAAATCAAGCTTCGGCAGAAGACTTCTTACATTTATATGCAAAAACTTCAGGCCACTCTGACTACTTAATTCGGCAGGGGTAAGAATGTCAGGACCTGGATTAGACTGGACATTTCCAGACAATAGAAGCAGCAAGATAATGGCAAGTCTAGATCGAGGGTTACAACATTTGGAGTTACAGACAGCAGTTGAAYGAGAATCCAGAGTCACCAGAGTCTTTAACGCCACATATTTCAGGAGATGTGTGAAGTCCAGAGACATGGTTAMGTACCAAGAGAACAGTYCTGACATGTAAGAGCAAGAGTCCCATTTCTCCCATATTGTTCGGGAGAAATGTGCATAGTTCTCATGTGCATTTCCGGAGCAAGMGTGGGGTTTCTCACAATACTCGAGGGAGAAACAATCATATATTTCCTCATTCACAGTGCAACGGGCTCTAAARGTATCGCCAACATTGTAAAAGCCAAGGGTAGACACCAGCAAAATGAACAACAGCATCATGTTTGTTAAATGCCCTAAAAGTTACTAATCAAATAGTTCAACCKCTGATCAATAAAAAGTCAGCGATGTATGCGTATGATGTAGGCGAGAGAAGGTCCGGGGAGAGAGAGAGAAAGTGGCGAGGGCACCTGTACAAGAATGGGAGAGACAGACCAGGGCAGGCGTCTCAGAACTCTCTGCCGTGTTGGCGTCTCAAAGGTTGTGAAATGGAGTAGGAGAGGCAGCGAGTTTTACCGCGAGTATTACCGCCTGGTACGGCAACTGCACCGCCCTCAACCGCAAGGCTCTCCAGAGGGTAGTGCGGTCTGCACAACGCATCACCAGGGACAAACTACCTGCCCTCCAGGACACCTACAGCACCCGATGTCACAGGAAGGCCGAAAAGATCATTCATGACAACAACCACCCGAGCCACTGCCTGTTCACCCCRCTATCATCCAGAAGGCGAGGTCAGTACAGGTGCATCAAAGCTGATACCGAGAGACTGAAAAAAAGCTTCTATCTCAAGGCCATCAGAACTTCTTCAGGCTAGGGTCTATTTTTCTCGATGATGAAAAATAGATGATGTGCAAGTAGAGATACTGGGGTGCAAAAGAGCAAGAGTGTAAGTAATAACATGGGGATGAGGTAGTTGGGTGTGCTATTTACAGATTGGCTGTGTACAGGTACAGTGATCGGTAAGTTTCTCTGACAGCTGATGCATAAAATTAGAGAGGGAGATCTAAGACTCTAGCTTCAGTGATTTTTGCAATTCGTTCCAGTCATTGGCAGCAGAGAACTGGTCGAATTGCTGCAAAGAAACCACTACTAAAGGACACCAGTAAGAAGAAGAGACTGGCTTGGGCCAAGAAACACGAGCAAAGGACACTAGTCTGGTGGAAATCTGTCCTTTGGTCTGATGAGTCCAAATGTGAGATTTTTGGTTCCAACCACCGTGTCTTTGTGAGGTTCAGAGTAGGTGAACGKATGATCTCTGCATGTGTGGTTCCCACCGTGAAGCATGGAGGAGGTGTGATGGTGTGGGGGTGCTTTGCTGGTGACACTGTCAGTGATTTATTGAGAATTCAAGGCAGACTTAACCAGCATGGCTACCACAGCATTCTGCAGCAATACGCCATCCCATCTGGTTTGCACTTAGTGGGACTATCAATTGTTTTTCAACAGGACAATGACGCAACGCACCTATAGGCTGTGTAAGGGCTAGTTGACCAAGAAGGAGAGTGATGGAGTGCTGCATCAGATGACCTGGCCTCCACAATAACCCCACCTCAACCCAATTGAGATGGTTTGGGTTGAGTTGGACGGAAAAGCAGCCAACAAGTGCTCAACATACGTGGAACTCCTTCAAGATTGTTGGAAAAGCATTCCAGGTGAAGCTGGTTGAGAGAATGCCAAGAGTGTGCAAAGCTGTCATCAAGGCAAAGGGTGGACTACTTTGAAGAATCTCAAATATTAAATATATTTTGATATGTATTACACGTTTTGGTTACTACATATTCCATATGTGTTCTTTCATAGTTTTGATGTCTTCACTATTATTCTACTGTAACGAGGTGAGTACTGGTTGCCGGGAAGTCAGGCGCAGGAGAGCAGAGATGGGTGATAACAGGAGAACTTTAATATACACCCTGGCCCAAAGCACAGGCGAGGCAGACAAAGCACAACCAGCGGGTAACATGAACTGGATTAAACAAAACAAACAAAACCTAGGTTAGAAACAAACCTAGCGCAAGCCAGCCTGTAGCGTAACACCCTACACAAAGAATAATTCCACACACAGACATGGGGAAACAGAGGTAATATACATTTAGTCTGATGAGGGAATGTGAACCGGGTGTGCGGGAAAACAAGACAAAACAAATGGAAAATGAAAGGTGGAGCGGGGGTGGCTAGAAGAACGATGACGTCGACGCCGAACGCCGCCCAAACAAGGAGAGGGACCGACTTTGGCGGAAGTCGTGACATCTACAATGTAGAAAATAGTAAAAATTAAGAAAAATCCTTGAATGGGCAGGTGTGTCCAAACTTTGGACTGGTACTGTACATCTCTCTTCTCTCTCTCTCTCTCTTCTCTCTCTCTCTCTCTCTTCTCTCTCTCCTCTCTCTCCTCTCTCTCTCTCTCTCTCTCCTCTCTCTTCTCTCTCTCTCTCTCTCTCTCTCTCTCTCTCTCTCTCTCTCTCTTCTTTCTCTCTCTCTCTCTCTCTCTCTCTCTCTCTCTCTCTTCTCCTCTCTCTCTTCTCTCTCTCGTCTCTCTCGTCTCTCTCTCTCTCTCTCTTCTCTCTCTCTTCTCTCTCTCCTCTCTCTTCTCTCTTCTCTCTCTCTCTCTCTCTCTCTCTCTTCTCTCTCTCTCTCTCTCTCTCCCACACACACACACACAACCAGTAATCATGAAGAAGAGCACAGAGAAAACCCGAATAACATCTGTTAATTACAGTTTTTCTCTTGTTATGACAGTTACTCAATTAGCCCTTATCAGCTAAACTTTTTTTATTAGTAAGTTAGTCTAGCCAGCTATCTAAACGTGTAGTAATCATGGTCGAATTACCGACTGATATATAAAAAACTTGGAAACATTTCTCTCTACCCCATGGCAAAATGTGTGGAATTTCAGGAGATTATCTCCAAAACGTATTTTTTTTCTCACTTCGTTCCCCCGAAAGGCTAGAGCAGGCTATGATTGCATGTGTGGGTATGGATGTCCGTACACAAACCCCCAAGCCACTGCAGCCCCTCATGATGGGTTCAGATTTCTTGTGGCCCACACACCCATCAAAGTTGCCCATCGCTGCTATAGAGTACTCAACAAAGAGCTAGGGAAAGAGGGGAGATAGATAAGGTGGGAATGATATAGAGGATGAAATGCGGGTAGGAGATAGTGGGTGGTAGGATACAGTGAATGTGTGAAAAGGGAGCAGGCTGAAGTGATGAAGAGAAAAGGAGAAGAAGAAAGAGTGAGAGAAAGTGAAAGAGAGTGAGCGAGAAGAGAACACAAACAAACACATGGAGGCAGAGAAGAGTAAAGGAATCGAGATTATGTCTGGAGGGCACAGGGAGAGGGATAAGGAGAAGCGGGTGCAAGATTTAGACACATACCTCATTTAAATTGGAGTAAAAAAAAGAGAACCCCATGAAACAAAACTCAGCACGACGTTGAGGGACATACCCTCATTCTGCTCAGCCTGGATACAAAGACAAACCAGGCCTCTCAATACTAACGGCCTCAATACTTTTATAATACACAGCCACAGTCTGATTACTTATGCACAACAGCCTTCGGACAGAGCTTCAATACCACATATCACTGCAAAACAAACCCAATTATCTGAAAGACAACAATTCCTGTGACTCAGTCCCATGATGATCAGAACCAAATACATCCTCTGTGGAAATAGGTTTTTAAGCAGTCAGTCACAATTAGGAGACATCTCCCATGAGTCACAGCCAGGTCCAGAAGGGACCTAGGCCAGTGGGCAAATCGGACAGTCAGAGAAAATGTCTGAGGTTAGTACTTAATTAGTTAATGGTTTCTCATCCAAKGAAAATTCATCAGCACCTGTTCTGACATGGCTGTTTAGAGAGCGGTGAAGGAGGTAGTACTGAGTTAAGTAGTTTTAGATCCCCAAGGTGGAATGTCTCTTTATCTGACACTGCTGTCAGAACCTCTGCGTCACACACTCCGTCTATTCATCGCTCCATCTCTCCTCTCCAGGAGAAAAACACACGCCGTCTCTCCTCTGCAGAAGAAAAACAAGCTGTTTGAAGGAGATTTTTCTCTCACAAACCGCTGAAGGGGATTGGATGTGTTAGTGATGGTCAAATTATTTTCCAAGAGTTGCCAAGTGATWTTTGAGATGAATCCAACAGCCGTCTGCTGCTGCGTATATCAATGCATTTAATCTGTGGGMAGCATGATTAAAACTAACGTCAGCCTTAATTAATGGCAGGATTTTAATCAAGGAGATCAATCCTCCTCATTGATTGTCAATGCGATGATGTATGAATAGAGAATTGCCCCCCTCACCCCCAAGCCATAACTCATATTGGTATTAACATTTTTAAGATTGCCAAATTGGTTTTTAATTTAAAAAGAACGTGCAGTATATTTGAATTCTGTTAACATCTACCATTAATATAAAAACATTTTAAACATCTGCACCATTTTAAGACAAGAAAACAAACAATTTAGAGAATTTCAACCCTGAGAATAAATCTGGGCAAAAGATCCATATCCCTCCAGTATACAACCACCCTCTACATGTGAGGTATTTGTAGAAAGCCAKGCCTAACATGATTCTGGTGGTGCACCTCATGTAATCCCACACAGTGTGACTCATTGCAGTAGTCCCTGGAGTGTGTACTCCATATCATAGTACCATCACTTCATAATCCATCCATCAGGCACCACATAGTATTGTTCACATTCCCCTCTTATGCACCCACAACCATGCAGTCTCCATGACAACAGCCTTTCAAGCATACGGACAGGATAAGGTATGAGATGTGAGCTGAGTGCCAATGCACTTGCTCACATGCAAAACACATACGCACATTTTCACTCTGCTTCTCTTGAGAACACATGCATGTGCATCTGTGCACACGCAAGCAAGCGCACACGCACACGCACATGCTCACACGCACACACCAGAGAAGGCTGGTGGGAGGAGCTATAGGAGGACGGGCTTATCTTAACGACTGGAATGGATTAATGGAATGGTACCAAACACGTGGACTCYGTTTCATTGATTCCATTCCAGCCATTGGAATGAACCTTTCCTACCACAGCTCCACCCACCAGCCTCCTCTGACACACACCAACTGTAATAAAAGGCCTTTGAGTCAGGAGCAATGATTCTGAACCCTGTCTTTCTCAAGGGCATCCTTATATATGACAACAATCCTTCAACCGTGCCTGTGGGACAGCATGCAATGTGCACCACAGGAAAGACGCCACATATTTCACACACATAGTCCTCCCCTGATCACTGTTCCTCACTCTCCTCTGCGTTCACTTATGTGTCAGTCATGCTATCCATCTCTATCTCCTTTTTCTGTTTGTCACTCTCGCTCTTTCAKTTTCTCTATTGTTCTGTCCCTTGAATTCTCTCCCTGTCCACACTTGTTACWATACAACCATTAGGGCAGTATGAGTGGACATCGTTCCTATAGTTTTTTTTTATATCAACAGTAATGTCATCTTTTTATGTAGCCCTATAGCACTTAATTTGTCACCTTACTGACTTAACTGTTTATCTAGCTATCAGACATATTAGAGAGGGCAACCTTTGACCTGAAGCCCACAACTATAGTGCACTACAATGCTGCAATAAAGCAGTCTAAGACTTGTTCTAAGCAATAATGTCTCCCTTGTATTGTCATATTATCATCTTATTATGGTGAATTATGATCTGAATCGATCATCATTGACCATCAGATTTAAACAAAGTCACATAGAAAGATCCAATATATTATTAGTTGATAATAAAACATCACAAGGTCTCATGCTTTTAAAGGGATACTTGGGGATTATGGCAATGAGGCCCTTTATCTACTTCTCCAGAGTCAGATTAACTTGTGGATGCCATTTATGTCTCTCTGTGCAGTTTGAAGTAAGTTGCTAACTACTACTACTACTACTAATAATAATAGCATTATCCTGTACATGCTAGCTTAGAGTTCCCATAGAGACTAAGACATGTCACAGCAAAACTCATGATCATTAGCTGCTGGTTAAGGACCATGGTTATTCAGTCATGACCATGAGAGTGTCGTTCAGGTTCTCTATCCAGTTAGGGTGTCCCTGCTTGTCAATCATTATTGTCTTCTATGTGTCTGTCTTTGGAGTTTGTCTCTCTCTGTCTCGCWGGTGTCTCTGTGGTCTGTCTGATTGATGTACAGTGCATTCTGAAAGTATTCAGACCCCTTGACTTTTTCCAMATTTTGTTACGTTACAGCCTTATTCTAAAATGGATTCAATTGTTTGTTTTCTCGTTATCAATCTACACACAATACCCCATAATGACAAAGCAAAAACAGGTTTCTAGAAGTGTTTGGAAATATCACATTTACATAAGTACAAGACCGTTTCCTCAGTACTTTGTTGAAGCACATTTGGCAGCGATTACAGCCTTGAGTCTTCTTGGGTATGATGCAAGTTTCTCCCATTCTTTTCTCCCATTCTTTTCTGAGGATCCTCTCAAGCTCTGTCAGGTTGGATGCGGAGCGTCGCTGCACAGCTATTTTTAAGTCTCTCCCGAGATCGGTTTCTGGCTGGTCCACTCAAGGACATTCAGAGACTTGTCCCGAAGCCACTCCTGTGTTGTCTTGGCTGTGTGCTTAGGGTCGTTGTCTTGTTGGAAGTAGAACCTTGGCCTCAGTCATGAGTGCTCTGGAACAGGTTTTCATCAAGGATCTCTCTGTAGTTTGCTCTGTTCATCTTTCCCTCAATCCTGTCTAGTCTCCCAGTCCTTGCCACTGAAAAACATCCCCACAGCATGATGCTGCCTCCACTATGCTTCACCGTAGGGATGGTGCCAGGTTTCCTCCAGACGTGACACTTGGCATTTAAGCCAAAGAGTTCAATCTTGTTTTCATCAGAATAGAGAATCTTGTTTCTCATGGTCTTAGTTCTTTAGGTGCCTTTGGTAAACTCCAAGCGGAGGAGTGGCTTGAGTGCTGCAGAGATTCTGGAAGGTTCTCCCATCTCCACAGAGGAACTCTGGAGCTCTGTCAGAGTGACCATTGGGTTCTTGGTCACATCTCTGACCAAGGCCCTTCTCCCCTGATTGCTCAGTTTGGCTGGGCGGCCAGCTCTAGGAAGAGTCTTGTTGGTTCCAAACTTCTTCCATTTAAGAGTGATGGAGGCCACTGTGTTCTTGGGGACCTTCAATGTTGCAGACATTTTTTGGTACCCTTCCCCAGGTCTGTACATCAACACAATCCTGTCTCGGAGCGCTTCGGAAAATTCCTTTGACCTCATGGCTTGGTTTTAGCTCTGACATGCACTGTCAACTGTGGGACCATTATATAGACAGGTGTGTGCCTTTTCAAATCATGTCTCAATTGAATTGAATTTACCACAGGTGGACTCCAATCAAGTTGTAGAAACATCTCAAWGATGATCAATGGAAACAGGATGCACCTGAGCTCAATTTAGAGTCTCATAACAAAGGGTCTGAATACTTATGCAAATAAGTTATTTACATGTTTTATTTAATATATTTGTAAAAATTCAAAAAAACTGTTTTCGCTTACTCATTATGGGGTATTGTGTGTAGATTGATGAGGAAAAACATTTATTTAATCCATTTTAGAATAAGGCTGTAACGTAACAAAATGTGGAAAAAGTCAAGGGGTCTGAATACTTTCCGAATGCACTGTAGTTGACATACCTCTGGATGGTCGTCTCCTCTGCTTAGTCTGCATGGTCAAAGTGCCCACCACTGCGCCCATGTTGTCGACGTGGAAACCCGCCTGTTCAAACAAACTGAGGACTGAGCAGTCCTCCTCTCTCTATGGCTTTCTCCCGCTCTATATCTCTGAATAAGCCTCTGCCCTCCTCCTGTCTCTTCTCTGTCTGGTCCACGTTGGGTCTCTCTATGGTGATGCCCCTGCTCTTTTGCCGTCGTTTCTGAGTGAACGAGAAATTGCTCAAATTCTCCTTCCCCAAACGCACACAAGCTGCTCATGCTTCTCCATGCCCCTCCCACCCTGCTCTCATTCACTCCTCGGTCACCCCACTCTCTTTTTCCCTGTCTTTCACTCTTCACCCCCACCTCCCTCTTCCATCCTTCCCTCCCTCTCTCCTCATACCTTGTTGTTATGCAGTGTCAGTAATTGTTGCTGTGCTCACATCTCCAGACTAGTGAATGGTATGGATATAGAGTATGTCAGGCTGAGAGTGATCCCTACTACCCACATTCACTATGCTACTTCATCTTCTCTCCTTCTTACGTTCCCTCCATGTCTACTCTATGACAGGGTGGAATATCTAAAGCTAAGTGGCCTCTCATCTTGCTGCATTAGAGCTCTCTAGATAGTACCATCAGAAAGTATTCACACCACTAAAATGGTTTTCATWGATTTTTTTTTGTCAACGATCTACACAAAATACAAATGTTAACATTTGTAATGAAAATATGAAAAACAAATATTCAACCCCCTGAGTGGCATGTCAGAATCACTTTTGGCAGCGATTACAGCTGTGTGTCTTTCTTCTTAAGTCTCTAAGAGCTTTGCACACCWGGATTGTATAATATTTGCACATGTTCTTTTGAAAATTCTTCAAGCTCTGTCAACTTGGTTGTTGATCATTGCTAGACAGTCATTTTCAAGTCTTGCCATATATTTTCAAGCAGATTTAAGTCCAAACTGTAACTAGGCCACTCAGGAACATTCAATGTCGTCTTAATAAGTAACTCCAGTGTATATTTGGCCTTGTGTTTTAGGTTATTCTCCTGTGAATGGTGAATTTGTCTCCCAGAGTCTGTTGGAAAGCAGACTGAACCAGGTTTCACTCTAGGATTTAGCCTGTGCTTAGCTCTATTCCATTTCTTTTTATGATAAAAAACTCCCTAGTCCTTGCCGATGTCAAGAATACCCATAACATGGTGCAGCCTCCACCATGCTTGAAAAAATGAAAAGTGGTACGGTACTATGGGGCGAGGTGTGTGTGTGTGTGTGTGTCCCTTAATTCTCAGAAAAACCACAAGATGTCCCCCTAAAAAAATTATACAGTTCCTCTGGCTGCCACTAGTCTTGATCAATTACAAACTACCTCTGTTTCATCAACATTTTTGAAGTCATTCCATCTAAATGATTTTGAGGTACATTTATCAAATGTTTTGTCATTTAGAAAAAGGTAATTTAGGTTAGTATGATGGGGTCAAGAGGACCCCTCCCCCCACAATGGGGTGAGATGGCCCCTTATGGTTGATCATTTGTTTCTTAGTCAATCTGAGATAAAATAATTTAGTCAATCTGAGATAAAATAAATACTAGTCAGCTAGTTAGCATAGGGTAATGTCTGCTAGCATAGCCAGATAACCCCCAGTTAGCAGGGTTAGAATTAGGGTTAGGGGTCAGAGTTAAAATAGGGGCCAGGGTTAGGGTCAGAATAGGTGTTAGGGTTAGGGTCAGAATAGGGGTTAGGGTCAGAATAGGGGTTAGGGTTATTGTCAGAATATGGGTTAGGGTTAGGGTCAGAATAGGTTAGGGCTATTGTAAGGAATAGGGGTTAGGTTTAGGGTCAGAAGGTTAGGGTCAGAATAGGGGTAAGTGTTAGGGTCAGAATAGGGGTTAGGATTAGGGTCAGGAGGTTATGGTGAGAATAGGGGATAGGGTTAGAATAGGGGTTAGGGTTAGAAGGTTAGGGTCAGAATAGCGGTTATTGTTAGGGGTCAGAATAGGGCAGGGCATTAACTGCATATGCTTTTAATGTGCAACCCAAAACCCTGAGGCCCTGCCGAGACAAGCAGGTCAAAAGCCCAGGCCACAGCCATCTGGGTGGGTTACCAATCTCTTTCGAATGTGACCTGGTGAGTCATATCCCAGAAATGAAAAGAGCCCTCGGCTGTCCGGAAACTGGCCTTTGACCTGGCGGAGAGGACAGGAATCCAAAACACATTCAGCAAAGAAAGGTGGTTGGCAGGCATAGACTTGTTTTACAGCTTTATGAAGCAGCACCCAGAATTATCCATCCGTATCCCACAAAAAAACTGTCTGGTTTGAGCTGTTGGCTTCACCCCCATTATGACCTCTACCCCTACCACAACCTCTGCCACAACCTCCACCCCACAGCCTAGCCAGCACCCACAGATCTCCAGTGACCTTACTCCGAACGTTGTCAAGAAAAAAAATAAACGTCAACACAAATTCTCTGAAAAATATAGTAACGTATAGAGTGATTAGAAAGAAGTGTTTGCTCAACCAATGCTCATGCGTTTTTGTTGTTGTTTATTTGTTTGTTTCTTTTTGTTTAAAGTACCAGTTCTACAATGACTAACAGTGGCAGAGGTAATAGGCCAAGGATACAGAAAGGCGAGGCCTCGGAAAAGAAAGGCTGAGTCGGCAACAGTCCTGAAAGCCTCACCCCACAAAATGTTCCTGGAGGACAAGGCAAAAAAAATGACTCCGTGTTACCCAAATCAGGGATGTGTTGTGTTGTATTTGCCACAAACATAATGCTTTGTAATCATGACATGAAGTTAATTTCTTATTTTTTGCAGTATTTATTATTGCAAAGTTATTGCAAACAGGATGCATGTTATGGAATATGTGCTATACTCTACCTTATTTTCACTCTCAATTAGGTTAGTATTGTGAAGAAACTACAATGTTGTTGATCCATCCTCAGTATTCTCCTATCACATCCATTCAACTCTGTAACTCTTTTAAAGTCACCATTGGCCTTATGGTGAAATCCCTGAGCGGTTTCCTTCCTCTCTGGCAACTGAGTTAGGAAGGATGCCTGTATCCTTATAGTGACTGGGTGTATTGATACACCATGCAAAGTGTAATTAATAACTTCACCATGCTGAAAGGGATATTCAATGTCTGCTTTTTTTTATTTTCACCCATCGACCAATAGGTGCCTTCTTTGCAAACCCCCCCCCCCCCTCTCTCTCTTCTCACCCACACACACACACACACACCACACACAACAACACACACACCCAAACACACACACACACACACACACACACACACACACACAACACACACACACACACACACACACACACACACACACACACACACACACCACAAGATGACCTCTAAATACCCTCTGCTTCCCTTTATGCATGATTGCTTTGACATATGGCAGTGTCCTGCCTTGCTGTTGCAATGTGTATTTTCCCCTAAGAACAACATGTAGTGCCAGCGAGGAGGATGAGTAGAGGAGATGTGGATTCTCCATTTCAGGAGAAAAAGATAATGATGGAAATTAGAATTCTGACAGATTTGATGTAAAAACGTAGACACAGTCCCACCACCCACACAGAGTTGTGTAACGCACGTAAGCATGTATGCACATACGCACAAAACACCTCATGCACGAACTCACGCTGTGTTTTGTGTGTCTCGGAGGGCAGCCCAGTTCCTTTAGCTGGAGCCTCCTCTGTCTCTAATGGTCTGTATAAATAGTGCTTGTTTTTTGTTCCTTGTTTTGCCTGATGTTTGCTCTCATTAACTGAGAGGTTTGAGATTAGAGAGAGAGTCTCCTGAAGTTAAATCAAAACTTCACATCCTAATTCATTATAGAAAAACAAACAATTTCAGAAACTGAGATTCCGATTCGTCCAATTACGTTGGATTTCTGGCTGCAGAAGCACAGAACGGCCTATTAGAGACTGCACAGTCTTTTCCTCTGAACATGGCGGGATTCTACTCAACCCTATCTCTGCTCTCTGTAGCATTTGAGTAGTGAATATTGTTTTGCATAACTCTCAGTGTTCTACATGCCGTGGGAATATATATGTAACTGCTTTATGTATGATGATGGGACAATTGGTATTCAGAGAGTGGATTTGATCGAGAGAAGAGAATAGAGAGGGGGAATAGGGAGAGAAGAGAAGTAGAGGGGGGATAGGGAGAGAAGAGAAGTAGAGGGTGATAGGGAGAGAAGAGAAGTAGAGGGGGTATAGGGAGAGAAGAGAAGTAGAGGGGGGATAGGGGAAGAAAGAGAAGTAGAGGGTGATAGGGAGAGAAGAGAAGTAGAGGGGGATACGGGAGAGAAGAGAAGTTGAGGGGGATTGAGAGAGAAGAGAAGGTAGAGGTGATAGGGAGAGAAAGGAAGTAGAGGGGGGATAGGGAGGAAGAGAAGTAGAGGGTGATAGGGAGAGAAGAATAAGTAGAGGGGGATAGGGAGAGAAGAGAGTAGAGGGTGATAGGGAGAGAAGAGAATAGAGGGGGATATGGGAGAGAAAGAAGAGAAGTAGAGGGGCGATAGGGAAAGAAGAGAAGTAGAGGGTGATAGGGAGAGAAAGAGAAGTAGAGGGGGATAGGAGAGAGAGAAGAGAAGTAAGAGGGGGATTAGGAGAGAAGAGAAGAGAGGGGGATGGGAGAGAAGGAAGAGAAGTAGGGGGGATAGGGAGAGAAGAGAAGTAGTGGGCGGATAAGTGAGAGAAGAGAAGTAGAGGGGGGATAGGGAGAGAAGAGAAGTAGAGGGGGGATAGGGAGAGAAGAGAAGTAGAGGGGGGATAGGGAGAGAAGAGAAGAGAAGTAGAGGGGGGATAGGGAGAGAAAGGAAGTAGAGCGGGGGGATAGGGAGAGAAGAGAAGTAGAGGGGCGATAGGAGAGAAGAGAAGTAGGGGGGGAGTAGAGGAGAGAAGGAGATAGAGGAATAGGTGGGAGTAGGGAGGAAGAGAAGTAGTGGGCGGATAGTGAGGAGAGAGAGGAAAGTAAGGGTGAATGGGAGAGAAGAGAAGTAGAGGGGGGATAGGGAGAGAAGAGAAGTAGAGGGGGGATAGGGAGAGAAGAAGAAGTAGAGGGGGGATAGGGAGAGAGAGAGAAGAGAAGTAGAGGGGGAATAGGGAGAGAAGAGAAAGTAGAGGGGGGATAGGGAGAGAAGAGAAGGTAGAGGGGGGTAGGGAAGAAG
Source organism: Salvelinus sp. IW2-2015 (assembly GCF_002910315.2). Lineage (NCBI taxonomy): Eukaryota > Metazoa > Chordata > Actinopteri > Salmoniformes > Salmonidae > Salvelinus > Salvelinus sp. IW2-2015. The sequence continues at coordinate 35,893,467 of NC_036863.1, read as the reverse complement.
AGAAGAGAAGTAGAGGGGGATAGGGAGAGAGAGAAGTAGAGGGGGGATAGGGGAGACGAGGAGAAGAGAAGTAGAGGGGGATAGGGAGAGAAGAGAAGGGTAGAGGGGGGATAGGGACAGAGAGAGAAGAGAAGTAGGGGGGATAGGAGAGAAGAGAAGTAGAGGGGCGATAGGGAGAGAAGAGAAGTAGAGGGGGATAGGGAGAGAAGACAAGTGAGGGGGATAGGGAGAGAAGAGAAGTAGAGGGGGGATATGGAGAGAGAGAAGTAGAGGGGGATAGGGAGAGAAGAGAAGTAGAGGGGGATAGGGGGATAGGGAGAGAAGAGAGTAGAGGGGCGATGAGAAGAGAAGTAAAGGAGGGGATATGGAAAGAAGAGAAGAGAAATAAATAGGGGGCGGATAGGGGAGAGAAGAGAGGTAAATGGGATAGGGAGAGAAAGAGAAGTAGAGGGGATGGGAGTAGATGTTAGAAGTTAAGTAAGTAGAGGGAGATAG
>NC_036863.1:35885246-35892814 GCF_002910315.2 Salvelinus sp. IW2-2015 | reverse complement strand
TCTACCGTCTCTCTTTCTGCGTGTGTTGTGTGTGCTGTGTGTGTCTGTGTGTGTCTGTGTGTGGTCTGTGTGTGTCTGCGGTCTCTGCGTGTGTCTGCGTGTGTACTGCGTGTCTCTGTGTGTGTCTGCTTAAGTCTGCGTGTGTTGTGTGTGTCTGCGTGTGTCTGCGTGTGTCTGAGTGTGTCTGTGTGTGTCTGCGTGTGTCTGCTTAAGTCTGCGTGTGTCTGCGTGGTCTCTGTGTGTGTCTCTTAAGTCTCGTGTGTCTGCGTGTCTCTGCGTGTGTCTGCGTGTGTCTGTGTTTCTGCGTGTGTCTGCTGTGTCTGCGTGTCTCTGGTGTGTGTCTGCTTAAGTCTGCGTGTGTCTGCGTGTCTCTGCGTGTGTCTGCGTGTGTCTGTGTGTGTCTGCGTGTGTCTGCGTGTGTCCTGCGTGTGTCTGCGTGTCTCTGCGTGTGTCTGCGTGTGTACTGCGTGTCTCTGTTGTGTGTCTGGGTGTGTCTGCGTGTGTCTGCGTGTGTCTCTGCGTGTCTCTGCGTGTGTGTGTGTCTGCTGTCTGCGTGTGTCTGCTTGGTGTCTGCGTGTGTCTGCGGTGTGTCTGCGTGTGTCTGCGTGGTGTGTCCTGCGTGTGGTCTGCGTGTCTCTGCGTGTGTCTGCCTTGTGTCTGCGTGTGTCTGTGTGTGTCTGCGTGTGTCTGCGTGTGTCTGCGTGTGTCTGTGTGTGTGTGTGTGTGTCTGGCTTGTGTCTGCTGTGTGTCGTGCGTGTGTCTGCGTGTGTCTGCGTGTGTCTGTGGTGTGTCTGGTGTGTCCTGTTTTGTGTCTGCGGTGTCTGGTGTGTGCTGCGTGTGTCTGCTTGTGTCTGCGTGTGTCTGCGTGTGTCTGCGTGTGGTCTGAGTTGTCTGCGTGGTCTGGTGTGTCTGGCGTGTGTCTGCTTGTGTCTGAAGTGGTTGGTGTGTCTGCGTGTGTCTGCGGTGTGTCTGCGTGTGTCTGCGTGTGTCTTGCTCGGTGTGTCTGCGTGTGTCTGCTTGTGTCTGCGTGTGTCTGCGTGTGTGTCTCGTGTGTCTGCGTTGTTCGTTCTGCGTGTGTCTGCGTGTGTCTGAGTGTGGTCTGTGTGTCTCTGCGTGTGTCTGCGTGTGTCTGGTGTGTCTGTGTGTCTCTGCGTGTGTCTGCGTGTGTCTGGTGGTGTCTGCGTGTTTGTGTGCGTGTGTCTGCGTGTGTCTGCTTGTGTCTGCGTGTGTCTGGTGTGTCTGCGTGTGTCTGCTTGTGTCTGCGTGGGGTGTCTGCGTGTGTCTGTGTGTGTCTGTGTGTCTCTGCGTGTTCTGCGTGTGTCTGAGTGCTGTCTGCGTGTGCTGCGTGTGGTCTGCGTGTCTTCGTGTGTCGCGGTCTTGCGTGTGTCTGTGGTGGTGTCTGCGTGTGTCTGCTTGTGTGCTGCTGCTGTGTGTCTGCTGTGTGTCTGCGTGTGTCTGCAGTGTGTCTGCGTGTGTCTGCGGTGTGTCTGTGTGGGTGTCTGGTGTGTGTCTGCTTTGTGTCTGCGTGTGTCTGGTGTGTGTGGTCTGCGTGTGTTTGCGTTGTGTCTGCTGTGTCTGTGGTTGTTCTGTGTGTGTCTGCTGTGTCCTGCTTGTGTCTGTGTGTCTCGTTTTCGTGTGCTCTGTGTGTGTCTGCGTGTGTCTGCGTGTGTTCTGTCGTGTGTCTGCGTGTCTGCTGGTGTGTCTGTGTGTGGTCTGCGTGTGTCTGCGTGTGTCTGTAGTGTGTTTGCGTGTCTCTGCGTGTGTCTGTGTGTGTCTGCGTGTGTCTGCTTGTGTCTGCGGTGTTGTCTGGATGTGTGTCTGCGTGTGTCTGCGTGTGTCTGCGTGTGTCGTGTGTGTGTCTGTGCTGTGTCTGCTTGTTGTGCTTTGTTCTGTGTGTCTCTCGTGTGGTCTGTGTGTGTCTGCTGTGTCTGCGTGTGTCTGCGTGTGTCTGGTGTGTCTGCGTGTGTCTGCGTGTCTTGCGTCCTGTTGTGTGCGTGTGTCTGCGTGTGTCGCGTGTGTCTGCGTGTGTCTGCGTCTGTCTGCTTGTGTCTGCGTGTGTCTTGCTGTGTCTGCGTGTGTCTGCTGTGTGTCTGTGCGTGTGTCTGCGTGTGTCTGCGTGTCTGCGTGTGTCTGTGTGTGTCTGTGTGTGTCTGCTGTGTCTGCGTGTGTCTTGTGTGTGTCTGCGTGTGTCTGCGTGTGTCTGCGTGTGTCTGTGTGTGTCAGTGTTCTAAAAAAGTCTCCATCGTTTAAAAATGCATCCCCTCTCTTTTTTTCTACACCCCTTTCAACTTTCTCTTCATACTTGAAAGGAATTCTGTTCTTTCTCTCAAATAGCAAAAAGACTGGAAGGCTTGGAGAAGAGGGAGAGTAAGTGGGCAACAACAAAGTGCAGATTTACATCAAACGGTTATATGATGCATTCTATTCCTGTGGAAGAGATGTTGACAACTATGATAGGAAGCGGTCCAATAGCCAATATCTACTATATTCAGCATTCCCATGAAATCAGTTGGTTTTATGGCTATCCTTGGGCTCTGTCAGATGCCCTTTGTATTCATCTCAGTATTGACAATAGATCAATGTTTCTCCACTAATTCCTAACACCGTCCTGTATGTCACCATTGCTTGACCAGTAGAAATAGATGATCAGGCAGTGTATCTGTTGCACCTCATACAGTAGAGTAGTATAGACAACCATCTGAAGGTCAACAGGTTATACACACACTTTCACTTGAAAGGTTGTGTCTTAGTTACCAAACCGAGCAAGTGATGTGAGGCTGCTTGTGTGTGTGTGCGTGTGTGTGTGTGTGTGTGTGTGTGTGTGTGTGTGTGTGTGTGTGTGTGTGTGTGTGTGTGTGTGTGTGTGTGCATGTGTGAGAGTGAGTGAGTGTGTATTCATACATACAGCAGCGATGAATTAAACATCGAGTCATGAATAATCATGGATGTGTAACCATCCGACTCTCCCACCCTTCTCATCGTGTATCTCCCCTTCTTATCTCATGTTAACAGCCACCTCTCATGTCAGCTCTCTTTCTCTGCTTTCTACTGGCACTGTCTCACTCCCTCTCTTTCCATTAAAAACAGCCAATTGTAGCCATGAAGAGACTTTGTAACACTTTGACAATGGCCCAAAACATAGGGAAAATATACAGAAATGCCACCACAACATACATCACACGCACACGCACACACACGCGCGCACACACGCGTACACACACGCGCACACACACGCGCACACACACACGCACGCACGCACACACACAGTCAGATGAACTGCCCTAAAACATGCTTGGTTTGGTAACCAGCTCTGTACTCCACAGCAGCCTCATATGGTGTTAAACACACTAACACAAAGTAACTCCTCTAAAACAAATGCAAACAGTGCTCTCACATCACAGTTGTAATGTGTTTAAAGACTGATGTGCTGAATCCTTATAAACAAAATCAATGAACAATCAATAGGTAAACAGGTTATAATAAACCTCTGAAATGCATCTCTTGGAGAGTGCTGTGCTATTGACTTGGTCTAAAACTCCTCATGTGTCTACGCACGCAGACACACACGCACGCACGCACGCACGCACGCACGCACGCACACACACACGCACACACACACACACACATTTTCAGGTCTTCTCATACCTCGTCTTCTGTAGTCGACCTGTTTGGTGTGCACAGAGAAAGTCCCCAGCACAACCCCCATCTCAATGTCTAGGTCCTCTTCTCAAGACTTTGGATTTCTCTACCGCTCTCCTTCACTGTCTTTCTGAGTTCCTCTCTGTTCGTCTGTTCTCTACACCTCTACAGGCGGGTCTCAGTCCCTGCTGTTCTCTCACACCAGTGTGCGCTTCTCTCTGCAGTTAACCATTGCCTTTGTTTCAAAATGCTGTGATCTTCGCTCTTCCTCTCTCCCTCTCTCTCCGAACTTGTTTTCCTGCTCCCTGAATCCTCCTCTCTAGTTCCTCCTCCTCTACTTTCTATCTTGTGGATTTGGAGGGCTGCGTGTGCTGCACAAAGTGATAAGCGGGAGAGATGGGAGTGAGGAGAGGAGGTTATGGATAAAAGTGTCTCAAGTCCACAGGGAGTTACACACACAGGCCAAGTCACACATTGTGATTTAAGTGGGACATTTGACATTTGATTACATATTTTGGTCTTCTCGCCTCAGTTCTTCATTACCCTCTATCTCACACAATCCCTGAAGACTTGAAGGGGACATTTTTGTTGTGATAAATCAATGGGTTTCTCTTCACAGTTTCCCTCTTGAGAACCCTTCATCCCTTCCTGTCGTCTGTCTGTCATTCATAAAAGTCAACGGCATTAATAAACACAACATACTTGGAAACAAATGGCCAACATGCTCATTCAAATGCAGCAAACTAAAGTGTGACGTGATAATGAAAAGTTGTGAGCCGATGAATTAACAACACATCCTTGAGTGCTCCTGCCCATGTCCTGTCGTTTGTCTCCACACATGCTCATTTGTAAGTCTTCACAGAAATAGTTCCTCTACCCTTTGCCAATGAACATTGCCCCACACTAGCTATTTTATGGATCTCTCAGGGTCACACACACTCAGTGGCCCTCATACACCGAGGAGAGAGCGGAGCAGAGATGAAATGAGATAGTTAATTACAATCCCCTGGGAGGAGGGTCAAATGAGGAGTGTCCATCTGTATGACTGACTCGATGTCCCCCTAAGGTGAGAACAGAGGGATGACCACACACCAGGACAATACARGGGAGATTGGAGTGCACCTGAACGCACTGAACAATCATTATTTGGAGGAAAAACCAATAACATTTGAGACCAGGTCTCTTGTTCACTTTTGGTGGTGTAATGTTGTGAGAGAGAGAAGGTTAGGAGTTGGTAGAGACTACTTAAATGAGGGCAAGAGATAAAGACTGAGAAAGGGGGATAAGGAAACTGATGATTAGATGAGAAAATAGCCTCAAAGAGAGGAGGGCGTGTTAGAGATCAGGGAGGAAATATGAGCGTTTTCATTTCTTCCCTGTCTACGTGGATGGTACTGTCAGAGGCAAATGTGCAACAAAGCCTTAGTGCTTCTGGGCCTCCATTAAACCCCCTTTAATCTGTCCATACAAGAACTCTCATCCTTTCATCTCTCCGTCGCTCTCCTCTTGCTCTCACCTTAACATCTCTCCCCCTCCTGCTCTGCCCTCGTTGTCCCTCTCTTCACACTGGGTCCTGACAGAGAGGACAGGGAAACCAACCAGCAGAGATGAGTCAGGAGGAGAGGAGAGAGTCTGTAATTGGTTTATAATGACGGTGCTCTCTACTAGTCTACTATTGGATCATGACTCTTTCTGAATGATTCTAGCTATTAAATAGTGATATCAGATATGAATACCTGAGTGGATGAACGAGAGAAATAAAAAGAACAAGGCATCCAGTGTACTACTGTTGAGATGGACTAAGATCCCCTGAGTCTTTGACCTCTACAAGGCATCCAGATGTACTACTGTTGAGATGGACTAAGATCCCTGAGTCTTTGACCTTACAAGGCATCAGATGTACTACTTGTTGAGATGGACTAAGATCCCCTGAGTCTTTGACTCTACAAGGCATCCAGATGTACTACTGTTGAGATGACTAAGATCCCCTGCAGTCTTTGACCTCTACAAGGCATCCAGATGTACTACTGTTGAGATGGACTAAGATCCCTGAGTCTTTGACCTCTACAAGGCATCCAGATGTACTACTGTTGAGATGGACTAAGATCCCCTGAGTCTTTGACCTCTACAAGGCATCCAGATGTACTACTGTTGAGATGACTAAGATCCCCTGAGTCTTTGACCTCTACAAGGCATCCAGATGTACTACTGTTGAGATGGACTAATCCCCTGAGTCTGGACCTCTACAAGGCATCCAGATGTACTACTTTGAGATGACTAAGATCCCTGAGTCTTTGACCTTACAAGGCATCCAGATGTACTACTGTTGAGATGGACTAAGATCCCCTGAGTCTTTGACCTTCACAAGGCATCCAGAGTACTCTGTTGAGATGGACTAAGATCCCTGAGTCTTTGACCTCTACAAGGCATCCAGATGTACTACTGTTGAGATGGACTAAGATCCCCTGAGTCTTGACCTCTACAAGGCATCCAGATGTACTACTGTTGAGATGGACTAAGATCCCGCTGAGTCTTTGACCTCTACAAGGCATCCAGATGTACTACTGTTGAGATGGACTAAAGATCCCTGAGTCTTGACCTCTACAAGGCATCCAGATACTACTGTTGAGATGGACTAAGTCCCCTGAGTCTGACCTCAAAGGATCCAGATGTACTACTGTTGAGATGGACTCAGATCTGAGTCTGACCTCTACAAGGCATCCAGATGTACTACTGTTGAGATGGACTAAGATCCCTGAGTCTTTGACCTCTACAGGCATCCAGATGTCTACTGTTGAGATGGACTAAGATCCTGAGTCTGACCTCTACAAGGCATCCAGATGTACTACTGTTGAGATGGACTAAGATCCTGAGTTCTGACCTCTAGCATAGTGTACTACTTTGAGATGGACTAAGATCCCTGAGTCTGACTCTACAATTTAATTTAATTGTAACTTTATTTTAACAGGGAGTTAAATCGATCAGGATTAATAGACACTTTAATGGGAGGTTAAATCGTCAAATACTACAGGAAGAGTGGGACCAGTAACACTTAGGCTTCCACTCCCCATTCATAATATTCCCCGTAAGCCCGACGCTTCATCTGCCTGTTCCTCCCTTCCTGGTCTTTTTCTTATCATTTATTTAATGCTCTCTCTCTCTCTCCGACGTCGCTCTCTTCTCTCCCTCGTACTCTCTCTGCTCTCTCTGTCTCTCTCGTCTCGTCTCTCTCTCTCTCTCGTCTCTCTCCTCTCTCATCTCTCTCATCTCTCTCTCTCCTCCTCTTCTCCTCTCGTCCTCATCTCTCTCTCTCTCTCCTCTCTCTCTCTCTCTCTCTTCTCTCTCTCTCTCATCTCTTCTCTTCGTCTCTCCCTCTCTCTCTCTCTTCTCTGCTCTCCTCTCTCTCTCTCGTCTCTCTCTCTCTCTCTCTTCCTTCTCTCCAGTCTCTCATTCTCTCTCTCTTCTCTCTCTCTGCCTATATTGCATACACCATGACCCCCTAATTCCGTAATTCTATTTGCTGTTTGGTTTCAACTCTGTTCAATAATTGGTCTCGTCACTACTCAATGCATTTCCATGGCCCTGATAGAGAGCCAGGGCACCAATTTTCCATCTGTGGTTAAAATGAGGATAGAAATGAGATTGATCCAAAGAATAGCAAAGAAGGCATTATCATTCAACATTTTGGTCAACGTACAGGGAGTTTTTTTTTCTGTATTGAGGAGTTGCTAGTACTCAATAACAGCAGTTAATTTATCTTACCAAAGCTGTTGAGATTCTAGAGTTGTATTATTACAATGAGGATACAGCTTAGGCGACATCAAAAACATCACAACACCCTTGAGCACATTCGACAAAACAGCCATTCACTGGTAGTACACGTTGCCTGTGGTGCAAATTTCATTGGACAAAATGGCGCAAAGAACGAA
>NC_036863.1:35876616-35883667 GCF_002910315.2 Salvelinus sp. IW2-2015 | reverse complement strand
TAGTCTGAACATCTACAAGGCATCCAGATGTACTACTAGTTGAGATGGACTAAGATCCCCTGAGTCTTTGACCTCTACAAGGCATCCAGATGTACTACTGGTTGAGATGGACTAAGATCCCCTGAGTCTTTGACCTCTACAAGGCATCCAGATGTCTACTGTTGAGATGGACTAAGATCCCCTGAGTCTTTGACCTCTACAAGGCATCCAGATGTACTACTGTTGAGATGGACTAAGATCCCGCTGAGTCTTTGACCTCTACAAGGCATCCAGATGTACTACTGTTGAGATGACTAAGATCCCCTGAGTCTTTGACCTCCTACAAGGCATCCAGATGTACTACTGTTGAGATGGACTAAGAATCCCCTGAGTCTTTTGACCTCTACAGGCATCCAGATGTACTACTGTTGAGATGGACTAAGATCCCCTAGTCTTGACCTCTACAAGGCATCCAGATGTACTACTGTTGAGATGGACTAAGATCCCGCTGAGTCCTGTGACCTCTCACAAGGCATCCAGATGTACTACTGTTGAGATGGACTAAGATCCCCTGAGTCTTTGACCTTACAAGGCATCCAGATGTACTACTGTTGAGATGGACTAAGATCCCCTGAGTCTTTGACCTCTACAAGGCATCCAGATGTACTACTGTTGAGATGGACTAAGATCCCCTGAGTCTTTGACCTCTACAAGGCATCCAGATGTACTACTGTTGAGATGGACTAAGATCCCCTGAGTCTTTGACCTCTACAAGGCATCCAGATGTACTACTGTTGAGATGGACTAAGATCCCCTGAGTCTTTGACCTCTACAAGGCATCCAGATGTACTACTGTTGAGATGGACTAAGATCCCTGAGTCTTTGACCTCTACAAGGCATCCAGATGTACTACTGTTGAGATGGACTAAGATCCCCTGAGTCTGACCTCTACAAGGCATCCAGATTGGTGAGCTACTGTTGAGATGGACTAAGATCCCTGAGTCTTTGACCTCTACAACCATGTATAGTAGTGGCTATAATCCGAGTCTTGACACATTTAATTTACTTTATTTTACAGGGAGTTTAAATCGCATCAGGATTAATAGACACTTGGTAATGGGAGGTTAAATCGTCAAAGTACTACAGGAAGAGTGGGGACCAGTAACACTTAGGCTTCACTCCCATTCATCAAATAGTTCCCCGTAAGCCCGACGCTTCTCTGCCTGTTCCCCGACTTCCTGGTCTTTTTCTTATCATTTATTTTACATGCTCTCTCTCTCTCTCCGGTCCTCTCTTCTTCGTACTCTCTTCTCTCATCTCTGCTCTCTCTGCTCTCTCTCTTCGTCTCGTCTCTCTCTCATCTCTCATCTCTTCAGTCTCTCTCTCTTCCTCCTCTTCGTCTCTCTCGTCCTCCTCTCTCTCTCTCTCTCTCTCTCTCTCTCTCTCTCTCTTCTCATCTCTCTCTCTCTCTCTCTCTTCGTCTCTCCCTCTCATCTCCTCTCTCTCTGTCTCCTCTCTCTCTCCTCGTCTTCTCTCTCTCTCTCTCTCTTCCATCTCCATCTCATCATTTCTCTCTCTCCTCTCTCTCTCTGCCTATAGATACACCCAATGACCCCCTATTCCGTATTCTATTCTGTTTGGTTTACCTCTGTTTCAATATTGGTCTCTCACTCTCATAATGCCATTCCATGGCCCTGATTAGAAGCCGGGCAACCATTTCCATCTGTGGTTAAAATGATGGGATAGAAATGAGATATCCATCAAAGAATAGCAAGAAGACATTATCTTACATTTTGGTCAACGGTACAGGGAGTTTTTTTTCTGTAGTTTGAGAGTTGTCATACAGATCCTAACAGAGATTAATTTATCTCTCTACCAAAGCTGTTGAGATTCTAGAGGTTGTTTATTACATAGAGATAACGCTTACGCACATCAAAAAACACATCAAACACCCTGAGCACATTCACAAAACACAGCATTACTGTAGTACACGTTGCCTGTGGGTGCAAATTCATGACCAAACAGATTGGGGTCAAGCATAGCAACACAATTTCAATGCTTTTAGCAGTAAGTCCCTTCCCCGCCCCCTGTCGAACCTTACGCACCACTTTCAAGCCAGGGTATCATCGAATTTCCTTATAAAAGTGAATGGAATACCAGACTAAAGTTGACTGAAATAAGTAAAAACAAAGCATGGATTTTTTCTCGCTATTTCATTATAGTAAATACTATAGATTTTGTGATGTACCGTACCCACAGCCATACTATACAGCTATTAACCAAACTTGTACTATATATGACAGTACCATCACTGATGGCAAAATGAGGTAGGCCAAAGAAGACGGAGAGTAAAGAACAAGATGATATAGGAATAGAGATAGAAAACGAGGGCAGTGAGTTTGAGATGGGGGGGGGGAGAGAGAGAGAGAGAAGGAGGGCAGTGGTTTGAGAGGGAGAGAGGAGAGGAGGGCAGTGTTTGGGAGAAGGGATAGAGAGGAGGAGAGGAGGGCAGTGGTGTTGAGAGGGAGAGAGAGAGAGAGGAGGGCAGTGTTTGAGGGGGAGGGGGAGAGAGAGAGAGGAGGGCGAGTGTTTGAGAAGGGAGAGAGAGAGAGGAGGGCATGTGTTGAGAGGGAGAGAGAGAGAGGAAGGGCAGTGTGTTGAGAGGGAGAGACGAGAGAGGAGGGCAGTGTTTGAAGGGAGAGAGAGGAGAGGGGGCAGTGTTTGAGAGGGGAGAGAGAGAGAGGAGGGCAGTGTTTGAAGAGGGACGAGAGAGAGAGGGAGGGCAGGTGGTTTGAGAGGGAGAAGAGAGAGAAAGAGGGCAGTGTTTGAGAGGGAGAGAGAGAGAAGGAGGAGGAGCAGTGTTTTGAGTAGGGGGAAGAGAGAGAGAGGGAGGGCAGTGTTTGAAGGAGGGAGAGAGAGAGAGGAGGGGCAGTGTTGAGAGGGAGAGAGAGGAGGAGGGCAGTGTTTGAGAGGGAGGAGAGAGAGAGGAGGGCAGTGGGTTTGGAGAGGGAGAGAGAGAGAGGAGGCAGTGTTTGGAGAAGGGAGAGAAAGAGGAAGAGGAAGGGGGCAGTGGTTTGGAAGGGGAGAGAGAGAGAGGAGGGCAGTGTTTGAGAGGGGGAGAGAGAGGAGGGCAGTGTTTAAGAGGGAGAGAGAGAGAGGAGAGCAGTGTTTGAGAGGGAGAGAGAGAGGAGGGCAGTGTTTGAGAGGGAGAGAGATAGAAACGAGGGCAATGTTTGAGAGGGAGAAAGAGAGAGAGAGAGAGGAGGCCAGATATATAAATAAACTGAGAGGGAATGAGATTACGTAAAAAGGGAGGAGAAAGGATTTAAAAATTAAAAGTGGTGACGTGCACACTGTCAGCTTCAATCTACTACTGTTACACACACACGGAGAGAGAGCGAGAGAGAGTGACAGAGAGAGAGAGAGAGACAGAGAGAGAAAGAGAGAGGAGTGTAAGTGGAGGAGAGGAAAGGAAAGTGGTCCAGCCAGACTTTAGGAGCATCGCCTGTGTACATCTAAGGGAGCAGGGCGTTCAGGTGGATGTACTGTAGAGAAGGTTGAGTCACGGTGTGTATGAAGAGTCAAATAATGTCACTGTACCTGCGGTGGTAGATGGGGGAGAGCATGGTCATGATGGTGAGGGGGGAAGAGTGATGCTGCAGAGAGCAACTGGGGGGATTAAATACCTAACACCTTGGTTCAACCTTCCGTGTACGTCATTGTGCACATGTGATTTTGTCTATCCCCACCAGACACCATCAAGTTAAAATACCAAAACCAACTGTGAATCAATTATATTAATTTTGGGGCAGGTCGAAGCACACATGAAACATTCATGTATATTTAGCTAGCTAGCTGTTGTAGTTTGTCCTGGGATATTAATATTGCTTTGTTATTATATCTGACATGCATACAGTATGGTCCACTTTTAGCTGGTTCTTTGTAGAATTTTGACCCGGAGTCATACACAATTGTGTGTTTCTCTATTAAAGTGATTCATCCACAGATTTGAGTTGTTATTTAGTTGTCTTTGATTAATCTCTCCCTGTTCATCTTTCAAGCAGCCACGTGGGTTTGTATCTTTGTGAAAACCAATAAGGAGATGGGAGAGGCGGGACTTGCAGCGTGTCAAGCGTCTCATATAGAAATAAGTTATATTTTAGCATCCGGCAACGCAGTCGCTCATTGACGTGCGTGAGCAGTGTGGATGAAATGATTGAATAACATATACGCATACATTTATTTTGCAATGCTCTTGCACGCAATGTGGCCAGTCTAGCCAGGGTGTAAGGGGCAGGGCTAGGATATAATGGAGAGGGACAAATGACCTTGCTGTGGCCCCACACCCCAACCAGTGGGACCTGAATCCAGATGTTCTAACTAAACTCACCCAAGTGTATGCCAATGTGCGTGATCAGACCGTATATCCTTTATAGGAACGTAGATGTGCCTGTATCAAGGTGTGTGGGCCCATTTGAAGTGTGTCATGTGGGTTTTTCCGTGAGTGTGTGTGCGCAACACAGTTGTGTGTCTGTGTGTATTAGTGTGTAAGACTCTTTGTTGTGTTTGCATGTTCATGAGAGAATGGGTCTTTGTCTCTGTTTGTGTCCAAGTGTGTGAGTGTGTGTTCAGTTTGTGCTCCTCTGGTCTCTCAAAAGAGAAGCCCAACTTTACCCATAATCCTRTGGGAGAGAGCTGAGTGACTGGGCAGACGGGGCAGTCAGCGGCGCCTCTCTTGTTGCTCTCACTCTCACTTCAATGTCTCGCTTCACTCCCTCAAGCTTCCCCCTCAAGCTTCCCCCTCAAGACCCCTGAAAGGTCTTTCAAAAAAAGAACTGTTAACCATTACCATGGTAACTGCTACAGCTCACTCACACGTCTATGGTAATTAGTTTGGGATTGATTTATTTATGAATTCAGCAGTTTAGATATGCCTGAACAAATCAGATCTGCCACAGTCCAATGGACACATTTGCTCATACAAACACCTTGAGACTGGGATGTTATGCGCCAAACACAAGGTATAGAACAACAGAAATCACTGGATAATGTTCCAGGAAATAGTTACACCTTGTCTTCACCATGTACATGGAGAGAATTAAGTGATCAAATAAGTAAAAAAATATAAACAGTATATATTGCATATCATACAGCCATTTAAACGGAGACAAAAAACATGCCCTTAATTAATGGTCCATACAACCCTCAAAATGTTGAATAGAAAACATGGACCTTTACTGTTGTTTAGGGCCTGCTGTGATTAGAAAGGGCTCTCTCTCTGGTCTTGTTAAGAAAATTTTGACCCGGTATAGTCATACTAAATTGTGTTCTCTTATTACAGAGTGAATTCCCACATGTCCACGAGATTTTGAGGTTGTTATTTAGTTGTCTTTGAATTAATCCTCACCTGTCATCTTTCAAAGCAGCCACGTGGGGTTTCTTTGGGGAAAAAGCCCACAATGAAGCAGAGAAAATGGGAAAAAGGCGGGACTTGCCGAGCGTGTCCAAGGCGTATTTTTCTCCATATTATGAAATAAGTTTTATATTTTTGGGGATCCCGGTCAACCGCAGTGCTTCTTTATCATTTTTTTATGAAGGACCTGTGCGGAGCAGTGTGGATGAAATGATTGGGATAAAATGTGCATAGTGATGAAATGCGAACATAATGTAGTAGCAGGTCGCAATATACATTTATTTTGCAATTGCTTATCTTGGCATCGCGCCGCAATGGTGGTAGTCATCAGCCAGGAGTGGTGGTAAAGAGGGGCAGCGGCCCTAAGACTCTTCTGCCAGTCTGCCAGGGTGTAAGGGGCAGGGCTAGGATATAATGGAGAGGGACAAAATGACCTTTGCTGTGGCCCCAACCCCAACCATGGACCTGAAATCCCAGATGTCTAAACTAAACTCGACCCACAGTGTATGCCAATGTTGCGTGATCAGACCGTTATCCTTTTATAGGAACGAGAATTGCCTGTATCAAGGTTGTGTGGGGCCATTTGAAGTGTGTCATGTGGGTTTTTCCGTGAGTGTGTGTGCGCAACCACTCACAGTTGTGTGTCTGTGTGTATTAGTGTGTAAAGATCTCTTTGTTGTGTTTGGCATGTCATGAGAGACATGGGTCCTTTGTCTCTGTTTGTGTCCAAGTGTGTGAGTGTTGTTCAGTTGTGCTCCTCTGGTCTCTCAAAAGAGAAGCCCACACTTTACCCTATAACCTCTGGGAGAGACGAGTGACTGGGCAGAACGGGGCCAGTCCAGCGGCGCCTCTCTTGTTGCTCTCACTCTCACCTTCATATGTCTCGCTCAAATCCCTCAAAGCTTCCCCCTCAAGCTTCCCCCTCAAACCCCTGAAAGTTTTCAAACAAAGAACTGTTAACCATTACCATGGTAACTGCTACAGCTCACTCTACACGTCCTATGGGTAAATTAGTTTGGGATTGATTTATTTATTGAATTCAGCCAGTTTAGATAGCCTGAACAACATCAGACTGCCACAGTCCAATGACACATTTGCTCAATACATAACACTTGAGAACTGGGCATGTTATGGCCGCCAAACACAAGGTATACGAACAACAGAAATCACTGGATAATTTTCCCAGGAAATACGTTACAACCTTGTCTTTCAACCATGTACAGGAGAGAATTAAGTGATCAAATAAGTTAAAAATATAAACAGTATATACTTGCATATCATACAGCCATTTAAACGGAGACAAAAAACATGCCCTAAAATGGTCCATACAATCCCTCAAAATGTTGAATAGAAAACATGACCTTTACTGTTGTTTAGGGCCCTCCTGTGATTAAAGAAAGGGCTCTCTCTCGCACGCACGGCCCACGCACGCACGCACGCACTGCACGCACGCAACGCACGCCACGCACGCACGCACGCACGCACGCACAAGCACGGCACAGCAACGCACGCACCACGCACGCACGCCCACGGCCACGCACGCACGCACGCACGCACGCACGCACAACACACACACAACACACACACACACACACACACACACACACACACCACACCACCCACATCACACACACACACACACACACACACACACACACC
>NC_036863.1:35875135-35876591 GCF_002910315.2 Salvelinus sp. IW2-2015 | reverse complement strand
ACACACACACACACACACACACACACACACACACACACACCAATATTAGTCATTTATAGCATTCCAAATACAGTCCATGAGAGGCCAGGAATTCAGGGCACTCTCCTTCTTTCACTCCATCTCTCCCATGCTCTCTCTGAGTGTATCTGCGTGGATGACTGGATGAGTGGTGTAGCAGAGCAGCAGTCCCATGGCACGCCAGCCAGGCCCATGCAGCCTGCAGATAGGACCTGACCTGAGATACCTCCTATCAGCATTGCTTGCTTGCCTAAGGTTACGATGCATCCCAGGCATACACCTACAGACACTCTTGCAGAAATACACAAAAACCTACAGAAATATACACACACATAATCATCATGTACTCATTATTTACTCATTATGGGAGGAAAGAGAAGAGGTAGAAGGGGGGGGGGGGTTGCGTGCTCGTGTGGTGGGCCTGAATAAAGGCTTGCTGGATCTAATGTTACATTTACATAACACTCTGCCGGAGAATATTTGGCACCAGAATATTCCAGTGGTGCCAACGAGAGAAGAAGGAATCATCTCGGCTGGAATTGGAATATTTGCAATGAGAGGATGAAAGGACAGAGGATACAGTAAACAAGGTAATGGTACTTAGTGGGAAGGAGAGAGAYGGAGAGGAAGAGAACCTTGAAATGGAAGCAGTGAGGAACATTTTGTAAACTGACACTTCATTTGCGGCTTCAGCCTCAAGGAGAGGGCAGGGAGAGGAGAGTCTTAGTCCTGCATGAATTCAGGTTTAGAATCCAAACACACACACTGACTCAAACACAGGGAAACACACCCACACATACACACACAATGCTTTTATCCAGCGCGTGAGGGAAGTGCTTTTACACCTGTACCCTTCCCAAAACAGCCAGATTGATCGCACTGTCATTCTCTGAAAATGTCAAGCACTTTTTCATTATCTTCCAGAGCTTACTGTCACACAGAGCTGTAAACCAGGGTGATAAATAAGAGCTAGCCTCGCTTTCGCTCACCGTAAAACACCATCCAACACAGACACACCACCATGGTAACCGACCGTGGCACCTAGAGAGAGAGAGAAGGAATGCTCATCCCTGACACACTACCAGTGAGTTTTATCAGGCTCTGCCAGAAATCCCTCCTGGGGACCCCTCACACCTATTTGCTTATCTGAATTCAGGGGTTTTACACACCAACCAAACTTCTGGGAGAGCGTGATGGCCCCCATTTGATTAGACATCCCTTCAGTGAAAGGTTCACAATTGGGTTTTAATTGAACTGCCTTCTAATAATGCCTGGTTCATTTGGCACTGATAGATTGTCTGTAGTGTAGATGTTCCAGCCCAGAGTAAGAGAGAAAGTGGACAGGTTGATTCCTCCTTATTCAGTCGGTGAGATCATTGAGAACACAGACTAGTTGCCAGAGGCTGAATGACGTCATTAGTCTTCGTTGAAGAAACTG
>NC_036863.1:35807346-35874475 GCF_002910315.2 Salvelinus sp. IW2-2015 | reverse complement strand
GCCTACAGCCAGTCTCCTAGTCCTCTGAGGATCGTGAGCCCGTGCCTACAGCCAGTCTCCTAGTCCTCTGAGGATCCTGAGCCCGTGCCTACAGCCAGTCTCCTAGTCCTCTGAGGATCCTGAGCCTGTGCCTACAGCCAGTCTCCTAGTCCTCTGAGGATCCTGAGCCCGTGCCTACAGCCAGTCTCCTAGTCCTCTGAGGATCCTGAGTCCGTGCCTACAGCCAGTCTCCTAGTCCTCTGAGGATCCTGAGTCCGTGCCTACAGCCAGTCTCTTAGCCCTCTGAGGACACCGGGTAGAGTTGGCAGTGTGAGAAAGACGAAGATGAAATGGACAATAGACTGTATGTGATAAGAGGAGCTGTATTAGTCAGAGTGGTCATGTAGTGGCATCAATGGTTTGATGTGATACTGCTGTTCTCTACTGTCAGCCTCAGGCTTGACCCAGCACCTAGCTAATGTCACTGTTACRCTAGCTAATGTCAAAATTTACATGGACCTATAGTTCAGATGACCTCTCTTTATAAGATATAGTGCTACAGGCAAGTTGACAAACCCCATGGAGGATATTATGCAAAGACAGACAGGAAGTTCGACGATAATGGAATTGCCCTGAGACCCAGATTMTTACATAAAATGTATGCCAAAAAAKKKCCCATTTATTTCAAAGTTTAACAAACCACACAACTCGATGCACAAGGACTACTTTTAACAATTTACACTGAACATTTTACACAAACACATTCACTGGAAAAACTGTGAAGATCCACATTTTGMTAACAGAATTTCAGTAAAATCTCCCTCAGTTTTTTATGTGACCATGTTTTTCCAAAAACTCTCTTAAACGTCTGCTCCGAATTAAGATGTGTCAGCTATGACATGACACCTTTAGTTTGAACACATTTATTTTGGTTAATGAACTAAAGTAAGTGAAGTGGATTTACAACCGGCAACAGAATTGCGGTGACATAATTTCATCATGGGTCCCTGATCTGTACTACACAGAAATGCATAATTATGGATATGAATGTCATTCTCTTCATGGTGATGTATAATAGGTACATAAAGGTGGAAATATAAAAATATCCTCATTTGCAAATTATTCTACAGACTGGCTCTTAGTTTAATAAAGCGCTCTGCCACCAAACAACCAGACCAAATCTAAACCAATCATAGATGTCTGTGTTTCASAAGTTTGGACATCAAAGTACAGCACAGTAGAGATCAGTACAGAACAGAACAGTACTTTATAGTGTACTCAACTRTAGTGTGCTCTGCTGTGTACTGTACTGAACTCTACTCCACTATATTATACTCTAATTAACAGTACAGTACAGTACAGTATAGGACTGTACTGTACTGAACTGTACTCTACTTTTCTGTACTGTACTGAAATGTCATCAAATCAATGTACTTTAATGTACTGTACAGTACTGTACTGTGCTGTCCTAACTTGTGAAATACAGACGTCTATATTTGGTTCAGATTTGGTTTGGGCCAAATGAAGGACCGGACAAAAAAGCGACGTCTGTGGACGTTGAAATCAAGGCCAGGGCGGACTGCCCAAATTTCAACTACTTTTCAARGTCCATGGACATCCCGTGTTGGTCGGTGCTCAGTGGGTGAGGATGCTGGTTAAAGTAAATGGAAAGAGAGGGGGCTCATGGGTAGGTGTCAGTAAGAGATGGGAGAGGTGACATTAACTGAAGGGAGAGAGAAGAGAGAGAGCGAGGTAGGGGTTGTCCAGACTTTTCATACTCTTGCTTTGACCACCAGACGACCAAAAGAGAAAGAAAACAGTTATCAGCTGGAACAGTATGCCAGTGTACGGTAGGACAGTAGCAGGTGACCCAAACATGTTTTGTGATTTTACTATTTTCTACATCATATCTATGAAATAACACATATGGAATCATGCAGTAACTAAAAAAGTGTTAAACAWATCAAAATATTTTTTATATTTGAGATTCTTCAAAGTAGCCACCCTTTGCTTCATGACAGCTTTGCACACTCTTGGCATTCTATCAAAAAGCTTCATGAGGTAGTCATCTGGAATGAGGTAGTCACATTTCAATTAACAGGTGTGCCTTGTTAAAAGTACATTTTTGGAATTTCTTTCCTTCTTAATACATTTGAGCCAATCAGTTGTGTTGTGACAAGGTAGGGGTGGTATACAGAAGATAGCCTTATTTGGTAAAATACCAAGTCCATATTATTGTAAGAACAGCTCAAATAAGCAAAAAGAAACAACAGTCCATCATTACTTTAAGACATGAAGGTCAGTCAATCCGGAAAATGTCAAGAACTTTGAAGGTTTCTTCAAGTGCAGTCGCAAAAACCATCAAGCGCTATGATGAAACTGCTGCTGAGGATACGTTCATTAGAGTTACCAGCCTCAGAAATTGCAGCCCAAATAAATGCTTCACAGAGTTCAAGTAACAGACATCTCAAAATCAACTGTTCAGAGGAGACTGCGTGAATCAGGCCTACATGGTTGAATTGCTGCCATGAAACCACTACTAAAGGACACCAATAATCAGAAGAGACTTGCTTGGGTCAAGACACACGAGCAATGGACATTAGACCGGTGGAAATCTGTCCTTTGGTCTGATGAGTCCAAATTTTWGATTTTTGGTTCCAACCGCCATGTCTTTGTGAGACGCAGAGTAGGTGAAAGGTCTCCGCATGTGTGGTTCCCACCGTGAAGCATGGAGGAGGAGGTGTGATGGTGTGATGGTGCTTTGCTGGTGACACTGTCAGTGATTTATTTAGAATTCAAGTCACACTTAACCAGCATGGCTACCACAGCATTCTGCAGCAATCCGCCATCCCATCTGGTTTGCACTTAGTGGTACTATCAATTGTTTTTCAACAGGACAATGAACCAAAACACACATCCAGGCTGTGTAAGGGCTATTTGACCAAGAAGGAGAGTGATGGAGTGCTGCATCAGATGACCTGGCCTCCACAATCTCCCAACCTCAACCCAATTGAGATGGTTTGGGATGAGTTGGACTGCAGAGTGAAGTAAAAGTAGCCAACAAGTGCTCAGCATGTGTGGGAACTCCTTCAAGACTGTTGGAAAAGRATTCTAGGTGAAGCTGGTTGAGAGAATGTGTGTGCAAAGCTGGCATAAAGGCAATGGGTGGCTACTTTGAAGAATCTAAAATCTAAAATATATTTTGATTTGRTTAACACTTTTTTMTMMTTTTTACATGATTCCATATGTGTTCTTTCATAGTTTTGATGTCTTCACTATTATTCTACAATGTAGAAAATAGTAAAATAAAGAAAAATCCTTGAATGAGTAGGTGTGTCCAAAACTTTTGACTGGTACTGTATTTGTAATACATTTTTAGACTTTTTCCCGTTTTCTAAAACCTCCTTTTCAATGTCTTTGACAAGAAATCAAAGCCTTTTGCTTATTCTACATTTTTACAATTTAAAATGGTTGAAAATGTTAAAAATGCCTTAATTAAAATATTCAAAAATATAGTCTCTTAGCTGTCATTTGACACCCAATTTGATATGCTCCGATAAACTTCACATGTTGGTGCTCATGGGTCCTTCTACATGGAAATGACCAGACYTAGTTACTTCCTTTCTCGCATAATATTTACAATATCATATCTACAGTACATAGCTGGCGTGAGAGTAAAGGAGGATGCCAAGGAAAATAAGAGAACTGAAAGAAAACAGAGGATGTAAAGGCGTGTTAGATGAGGCGGGTGCAGTACCTTTGGTAAGCGTCCCAGAGACAAGTCTGCGTAGAGACTGAATGAACTTGAGCACCCCCTGTCTGCAGCGGCAGGTACAGCCAGCCATCCTGACAGAGGCGGCCGACGTGGCCACTGGAGCGTCACTGGAGCTGATCTGCCACTGTCCTCCTCACCCACTCCTGATGGGGTAGAGAAGAGTAGAACAAATTGTCTCTCAAAGGTTCATTATATGTGATAGGAATGCCTCCTTCAAAGAGTTGACAGGAGCCTAAGGTGGAGAAATGTCTCCTTCACTGGCTCCTTACACGCAAAAGACGTACCCTTTAAAATTATCCAGTGTGAAAACACATATCTTCTTGATGAGGCCCTTAGAGAAGAGATTTCAAAGTCCCATTTAGAGAATCCTCATGGGGAAAACTGTGAGGAAAGATGAAGCCGCCTGTAAGTTAGAGGTACAGTACCTGTCTTCAGGCCTTTCTTACATTGAATCCAAAACTCAATCCTTCACTCACTCAGACTAACACTCACTCAATCACTTATACACTCAAACGCTCAGTTACACACTTTCTCACTAACACTCACTCAATCACTTATACGCTCAAACACTCAGTTACACACTTTCTCACTAACASTCACCAACTCACACATCGACTCACACACACACTCASACACCCACCCACCCACTCACTCACTCACACACACTCAGGCACACAGGTAAGATCCAAAGCCTGTTCTGTTGCACAGACAGAAAAACAGCCAGCGGTATAAGAAACAAATATATGTTGGTAGGTAAGAAATACCCAGACGTCCGTCTCTCAAACTTTTAAAAGGAAAAGTTGTGTTTCAACATCAGATGAGAAGGGAAAGATGAATAATTGAGTGGCTCAGGAAGGCGTAGAATGCAGACCATCGTAGAGAACTCAGTGCGCTGCAGAAAGTTCTCTGTGTCCGTGGAGATGCCGTGTCCACTCCTCTCTCCTGTGTCCTCTCCTCTCTCCTCCCCTCTGTGTTTCTGTCTTTTTGATCACCCCTCTCTCTCCCTCAGTCTCTGGGGTGTTCCTCTTGAGGTCTCTGTGGTCAGCGGGTTCTCTATCTTTATATACCTCTCTCTCAACCTCTCTCTCTCTCTCTCTGTGTTGCCTGGTCCTCTCTGGGCCGCTTATAGCTGGAGCCCTGCGTCTGTTCTGTTCTGTTCGGTTCTGTACTGCTGTGTATTGCCACTGTCTAGCTCTGCTCCTGGACAGATCCCTGCAGCAGAGAACGCCACCCACTTCCACCGCTGTTTGCTCCCTCGCTCTCCCTCCTCCCCTTTCGCACATGTGCTCTGTCTCTCTCTCTCTATCTCTCTGTTGGTCTCTCTCTCATTTTCTGTCTCACACACTCTTCTTACTTCACACACTTCCTACCTCTTCCTACCCCCCCATAGCCACACGAGGATGAGGCAACAATTGACATCCCTTGGTTCTCTCTTCCCCTTCCTTTAATCTATCTTTTCTTTATTTTAATGTATATTATTTCATCCTTTTTAAGTGAGCCTTAAGCCACTGATTATTGCTTGCCGTCATTGGGTTAATACACCAGCCAGCTACAGGGATTGTGACTGCTAGAGGAGGAAGCCACTGAGATGACAGTAGTAGGGCAAATTACTGGGATTATTGTGCGAAGAGGCTGTGGAAGGAAGGGATGGAGGATGGATGGAAGGGGGAGTGGTGAGAAATAGGTATGCAAAGAGGAGAAAATATGCTTCTAAAAAGCCTTTCATAGTTCTAATTAAAGTGCAGATTAGTGTTGGGCCTTGCTCGGTCCATAGAGATATTCTTATCTGGAATGGTGTGAGTTTGAAAAGTGGATTATCCCCACGAGAAGGCATATCTCATTTTGTCATTACTAAAGCTGTTCAAATATGAACACTAGCTACACTGAGTGTACAAAACATTAAGAACACCTTCCTAATATTGCCTTCTTAATATTGAATTGTGTGGACACTACAAGGTGTCGAAAGCAGGGATGCTGGCCCATGTTGATTCCAATGCCTCCCACAGTTGTTTCAAGTTGGCTGGATGTCCTTTCGGTGGTGYACTATTCTTGATACACATGGGAAACTGTTGCACTTGAAAAACCCAGAAGCGTTGCAGTTCTTGACACAAACCAGTCCGCCTGGCACCTACTACCGTACCCTGTTCGAAAAATGGAAATATAAATAAAATATTATATTTAATACAATTTATCAGAGAAATATATTTTATTTAAGAAGTAATATGGGTCAAAATGATTGGATCCCCTGTTTTCAATACAGCGGCACTCTACCCTTGCGAGGATAACGACACTGAGCCTTTGAACACAAAATCAACTTTTTGCAATGGCCATCTCAGTCTCCGGACTTGAAKCCCATTGAAAACCTGTGGTTTGAATTGAAGAGGGCAGTCCATAAGCGTTGACAAAGCATATTAACGATCTGGACAGATTCTGTATGTAGGAATGGTCTAAGATCCCTCCCAATGTGTTCTCCAATCTCATAAACCATTTTCGAAAAAGTCTCAGTGTCATTATCCTCGCAGGGGGAGGGGTGCTGGATGATTGAAAACAGGGGATCTCTCTATATATTTTTGACTTCTTAAATAKAATATTTTTCTCTGAGGATGTCACGTTCTGACCTTTATTTCCTTTGTTTTGTCTTTATTTAGTATGGTCAGGGCGTGAGTTGGGGTGGGCAGTCTATGTTTGTATTTCTATGTTTTCCTATTTCTGTGTTTGGCCTGATATGGTTCTCAATCAGAGGCAGGTGTTTTGTGTTGTCTCTGATTGGGAACCATATTTAGGTAYCCTGTTTTGTGTTGGGTTTTGTGGGTGGTTGTTTTCAGTCTTTGTGTGTCTGCACCAGATAGAACTGTTTCGGTTGTCACTTTTGTTGTTTTGTATTTTGAGTGTTCACCTTTATTAAAGTAAGATGAACAATTACCACGCTGCYCATTGGTCCTCCGATCCTTCTAACTTATCCTCCTCAGACGAGGAAGACGACAGCCGTTACAGAGGAATTGTATTAGTATAATACAATTTAATCTTTCCATGTTTTGGAGCATACAATACAGCTCAGTATTTGTATTGTTCATTTTATAAAATATTTTTTGATCAGCTTTATCAATCGATCCAATAATTCCGGACCTRACTGTATACAGCCACCTACCACTGAATGTAAACAACACACAGAAAGGTACTGGCGGGGAAAGAGATGAGAGCATGTAGGCTGTGCGCAGTGTCTTGCCTGCACAGTTAGAGGCACACAGCTGCGTACCAGGATAGCAATAATAATAAACAATTCATCTGCAGCGAGAGAGAGAGAGAACGAGGGAGAGGGAGAGGGAGAGAGAGAGAGATTTTTTTTTAAGGGTTGTAAATGATAAAGCGTATATTGTACATGTCTAATACGGAGCAGGAACTTCAGGGGGGGAAAAGGGGGATACTTAGAGGATGAGAGTATATCAAATAAAATTGTACTTGTCACATGCGCCGAATATAACAAGTGTAGACCTTACAGTGAAGGGTGACGAAATGCTCACAAGCCCTTAACCAACAATGCAGTTTTAAGAAAACCCCTAAAAATGTAAGAGATAAGAATAACAAATAATAAAATAGCAACAGTAAATAACCAAAGCGGAGCTCTATACAGGGGGTACCGGTACAGAGTCAATGTGTCAATGTGCTGGGGCACCGGTGTCGAGGTAATTATGTACATGTAGGTAGAGTTATTAAAGGGGCTATGAATAGATAATAACAGAGAGTAGCAGCAGGCAATGCAAATAGTCTGGGTAGCCATTTGATTAGCTGTTCAGGAGTCTTATGGCTTGGGGGTAGAAGCTGTTTAGAAGCCTCTTGGACCTAGACTTGGCGCTCCGGTACCGCTTGCCGTGGGGTAGCAGAGAGAACTGTCTCTGACTAGGGTGGRTGGAGTCTTTGACAATTTTTAGGGCCTTTCTCTGACACCGCCTGGTATAGAGGTCCTGGATGGCAGGAAGCTTGGCACCGGTGGTGTACTGGACTGTACGCACTACCCTCTGTAGTGCCTTGCGGTCGGAGGCCGAGCAGTTGCCATACCAGGCAGTGATGCAACCAGTCAGGATTCTCTCGATGGTGCAGCTGTAAAACCTTTGAGGATCTGAGGACCCATGCCAAATCTTTTCAGTCTCCTGAGGAGGAATAGGTTTTGTCGTACCCTCTTCCCAACTGTCTTGGTGTGCTTGGACCATGTTAGTTTGTTGGTGATGTGGATGCCAAGGAACTTGAAGGTCTCAACCTGCTCCACTACAACCACATCGATGAGAATGGGGGCGTGCTGGGTCCTCCTTTTCCTGTAGTCCACAATCATCTCCTTTGTCTTGATCTCGTTGAGGGAGAGGTTGTTGTCCTTGCACCACAAGGTCAGGTCTCTGACCTCCTCCCTATAGGCTGTCTCATCGTTGTTGGTGATCAGGCCTACCACTGTTGTTTCATCAGCAAACTTAATGATGGTGTTGGAGTCGTGCCTGGCCGTGCAGTCATGAGTGAACAGGGAGTACAGGAGGGGACTGAGCACGCACCACTGAGGGGCCCCCGTGTTGAGGATCAGCGTGGCGGATGTGTTGTCACCTACCCTTACCATCTGGGGGAAGGCCGTCAGGAAGTCCAGGATCCAGTTGCAGAGGGAGGTGTTTAGTCCCAGCGTCCTTAGCTTATAAATGAGCTTTGAGGGCACTATGGTGATTAACGCTGAGCTGTAGTCAATGATTAGCATTCTCACATAGGTGTTCCTTTTGTCCAGGTGGGAAAGGGCAGTGTGGAGTGCAATAGAGATTGCATCATCTGGGGATCTGTTGGTACGGTATGCAAATTGGAGTGGGTCTAGGGTTTATGGGATAATGGTGTTGATCTGAGCCATGACCAGCCTTTCAAAGCATTTCATGGCTACAGACATGAGTGCTGCAGGTCGGTAGTCATTTGGGCAGGTTACCTTAGTGTTCTTGGGCACAGGGACCATGGTGGTCTGCTTGAAACATGTTGGTATTACAGACTCGGTCAGGGAGAGGTTGAAAATATCAGTGAAGACACTTTCCAGTTGGTCAGCGCATGCTCGGAGTACACGTCCTGGTAATCCGTCTGGCCCAGCAGCCTTGTGAATGTTGACATGTTTAAAGGTGTTACTCACATCGGCTGCGGAGAGCGTGATCACACAGTCTTTCGGAACAGCTGATGCTCTCATGCATGTTTCAGTGTTACTTGCATCGAAGCGAGCATAGAAGTTATTTAGCTCATCTGCTAGGCTCGTGTCACTGGGCAGCGTAGTAGTACGATTCGATCTTAGCCCTGTATTGACGCTTTGCCGGTTTGATGGTTCGTCGGAGGGTATTGCGGGATTTCTTATAAGCCCCCGGGTTAGAGTCCTGCTCCTTGAGGGGACTAACATGTCTGTGGGAGGAGGGCTTGATTGATGAGAAGTGAATGATGCACTCTTTTAGCTGGTTTAAATATAGATTGGCTTTAAAAGCAGAGAGGGAGTGAGAGACATAGGCTGTGTTTACACAGGCAGCACTATTCTGATCTTTTTTTTCTCTCACGAATTGGTCTTTTGACTAATCACATCAGATCATTTCACATCAGATCTTTTTCCGATCTGATTGGTCAAAATACTTTTTTTAAATTAGGCTGTCTGTACAGACATGAACTGACAGTGTAGCGAGTTAGTAATACACACTAGTGGTGCTTGGGTCAGCTGTTTTTTCACCAGCACCCGGGCGCAATTGCTGATAACCCATCCYCAACCACCCGACCATGTCTGTTTAAGTGAAAATCTGAGGCCTGCACCCAACCCTTACACGCAAATATAGAAAATGCGCTATAGGCTACAGTCTAAGACTGCAGAGCAATTTCTTTGAGTGGGGGTGCAGTATTTTTTTGTTGTTGCCTGATTTAGATATGTTTCTGCTTATCATTTCCGACATTTTGGAATTCATTCGATAGAATGAATTCTTGAATCTAGTTGACATCGGTAAAGTTCTCTGTCATTCATCGCGGAGCAAATAAGTTTAGGGAGAGAGGAGAAAATACAATAACGCAAAATAAAAAACGGGAACGATTTTCTGTGAAAAATGTCCAAATGACATCAGTTTGACCAGTTCTGAGTGAAAAGAAAGCTTTGAAAACAACCCAATGTGTTTCTGATAAGATTTCAGTTCGGCTTTGAAGCATATTTGATGTGGTTGAAATACCATCAGCTTTTATGATGCTTTTATGATTAAGACAGCACCTCAACAGATGGTATCTAACTGAGCATTACATTCCTTAAAGATGCAGAAATAAATTAAACATATTTCTCCACTCCTGTTCCCAAGTCAAATCAAATCAAATGTTATTTGTCACATGCACRGAATACAACCTTACCATGAAAAGCTTACTTACAAGCCCTTAACCAACAATGCTGTTTTAATAAAAATAAATGTTAAGAAAAATATTGACTAAATAAACTAAAGTAAAAAWTTAAAGAGAAACAATAAAATAACAATAAGGAGGCTATGTACGGGGGGTATCAATACTGAGTCAATGTCCGGGGGTACAGGTTAGTCGAGGTTATATGTTGGCCCTACATGTAGGTAGGGGTAAAGTGACTATGCATTTAGTCTGGGTAACCATTTGATTAGCTGTTCAGCAGTCTTATGGCTTGGGGGTAGAAGCTGTCCATATTTTGCCTACATTTGGTGTATAATTTTACTGCAATAAATGCTTAATTCTGCAGGAGTTCATATTTAGGCTATTCGCACGGGACTAGTATTACACAAATGTTTCTATAAGTTGACAGCTATGACGTAAGCCTGGATGTTATTTTCTAGGCGTSAAGACAAGTCCAGACGTTAACAGGCTACACTGATGTCTCGAGCTTGGTTRCCAAGTTTCTAAACCATACCAAACCATCTTTGCTATAGTGTCGCCATAATATTTGAATTGAGGAAGTGTGATCATAATCATTAGGATATTTTAGCGATCCACAGTAGACGTCCTAAATGCCCCCCTACCTTGAGATGTGAGCTAAATAGTGCCCTTGCACTTAATATGCGTTATTAGGCTATGGATGAGAAAGTCAACTTGTTCCAGAGGTTTAGATCTGTTGTATGCTGCTACGCTAGGCGATCTATTAACAGCAAGGGTTGCATTAAATCGGTGGAATATTAATGATGCATTTAGTGACGTACAATGCATTCGCACAAAACGTAMAAACAAAAGCATTCACTGTGAAAGTTGATACATGCAGGCCCTTCATATAGTAGGCTATACGCAGCACTTCAATTGATCAAATCAAATTTTCTTGCTCAAACCACGTGCAATACCTGACAAACTCAGACATTTCTCTCAAAACAGAGGGATGCCGATTTGCAAGGGGACTAGTAGTTTCAGAGGACTTTGTAGTTTGCAAAAAAAACAGTAATTTGTTCTGGTTAGTCAATGTCCAGATTTCAGTTTCCATTAAACCCATCTAAACAGTAGGCTACAGTTCCCTTGACGTGCCACGGGCCTATTTGAAGTCCCCGTCTTGTGACTGTTATCATCCTCTTTTACCACTTTATTTTATTTTCAACTCTCCTTTCGCAGCTTTTGTCTTACTGAATTAAACTTTGACAGTGTCCTTTTTGCCTCTGTYGAAAGACATGAATTGTTTCTGCCTGTTCCCAAAAGCAGTATTTGGGATAGGCTGTGTAGGCTATTTGGCGTGTGTACAGTTAAGCCCTACATTTTAAGCTTATGCACTAATGCCTAAAATAATGAAAGAAAAACTTAAATGTAYCCTATATACATTTCACAATAATTATACATTTATGGAATTTTGTATGTATTGTTTCTCTTTATTCAACCGCCTGCCATCCACCAYCCCTTCAGCCACACAATATTTAATGACCCTAAACCAGTCCGCCCGCGGACATAACCGTGGGGACTGCGGGCTGTGAGTCAACCCGCGCATCACTAACACACATCATCACTTACTCACAAAGACCGATACCACTCATTATGATATACACTGAGCGTACAAAACATTAGGAACACCTTCCTAATGTTGAGTTGCACCCCCTTTTCCCCTCAGAACAGCCTCAATTAGTTAGGGCATGGACTCTAGAAGGTGTCGAAAGCGTTCCACAGGGATGCCATTTCGACTCCAATGCTTCCCACAGTTGTGTCAAGTTGGTTGGTAGTAGATATCTACTCAGAATAGCTCATTCCATCATCCCGCAGATGCTCATTTGGATTGAGATCTGGTGACTGGCCAGACAACTGCAGTAAGCTGAATTCACTGTTATGTTCATGGAACCATTCCTGGACAATTCTAGCTTTGTGGCATTTTTATTTTTATTTTTATTTAACTAGGCAAGTCAGTTAAGAAAAAAATCTCATTTACAATGTGTGATACAGCATGGAATCGAACCACGGTCTGTAGTGACGCCTCTAGCACTGAGATGCAGTGRCTTAGATGTCTGTGCCAGTCGGGAGCCCACATTATCCTTCTGAAAAAAATCTATTCGCAGATGAATACACTGCTGCCACGAAGGGATACACCTGATTGGCAATGATGTTCAGATATCCTGTGGTATTCAAATGTTTAACCACTTTTATCAAGGGGCCCAATGTGTACCATGAAAACATATGCCACACCATCACACCACCACCACCAGCCTGTAATGTTGACACGCGGCATGATGGATGCATGTACTCGTGGTTTTCTCCATACCCTAGTACTCCCATCAGCGTGAAACAGCAGGAACCGGGATTCATCAGACCAGGCAATGTTTTTCCAGTGTCCAGTGTTTTCATTCCTTAGCCCACTGCAATCGCAGTTTCTTAATTCTTGGTGAAAGAAGAGGAAATCTGTAAGGTTGTCGGCTGCCATACCCCATTCATGTCAAGGTACGACAAGTTGTGCATTTTTTTTATGGGTCTTTGTGCACCAATTTGTGTCAGCCTCCTTTGTCCTCTTTCATCAATGACTTGCTTTCGACCACTGGCCTGCCATTGGCTGGATGTCATTTGGGTGGTGGACCATTCTTGATACACACGGGAAACTGTTGAGAGTGAAAAACCTAGCAGCGTTGCAGTTCTTGACACACCCAAACCGGTGCYCCTGACACCTACTACCATACCCCGTTCAYCGGCACTTAAATKTTTTGTCTTACCCYTTCACCCTCTGAATGGCACACATACACAATCCATCTCAATTGTCTCAATGCTTAAAAATCCTTCTTTAACCTGTCTCCRTTATCTACACTGATTGAAGTGGACATCAAAAAGGGATCATAGCTTTCACCTGAATTCACCTGGTCAGTCTATGTCATGGAAAGAGCAGGTGTTCCTAATGTTTTGTACACTCAGTGTACATCYGATGTGTCACAGTTGTGAGCTATTTGCATATGCCATCTAAATTAAGAATATCTACTGGATAATTGATGAGTCATGTGACTTGGATTCTGTGTGTTCAAACTCTTTCGGTGTTCTAGGCGMCCGCCGACAAGAAGCGAATGCAGTCCGAAGGCATGGTGGATCCTAGGTTTTGTAAGTGCATGTAGGGCTTTGTTTGAGAAGGYGYTTGCTGCYTCCCAATATGGCGACCGGAGTATGGGCGAGTGGGTGCGCGAAAGGAACGTAGTGGGCATGTGGAAAGGAGTGGGTGMGTCGAAAGTGCTTTGCTATAGGTTAGACAGTTTTGATTCAGCTGTGTTTTTTTTCTTTCCTTTCATACCATGATGCAACTACCGTACATTGAGCTACCGTACCGGAAGAGTTTGGACTTCTGTTTTTAAGCCAGAGGATTAGTCTGAGTCGTATTTCACTGTTAGTTTTACACAAATAATTGTACACTTTGAGTTATAACATTGAAGATTGTTTATTTTTTATGAAAAGTGTTGATGATGGGTGTACTGTTGCTTCATACATTGCGTGTGCTTACTGTGACTGTGAACCTAATATTGGCTACGAGGTAGCTACTTTCCACGCCGGTGTCGGATAGTAGTGCTTGTCAAGCGGGAGTGAAGGGCACTCTGTCCATGTGTTGTTGCTGTGTTGTTGACGTTTATGCCATCCCCATTGAGTAGTAGACTTTATGTATGTATCAAGCTGACATCTAGATGGTTATCAATGTTAGATATCTTTTTGTGTAAGCTGCTATCATACATGAAATATAATCAAATTGAGAAAAAATGACCACGTAGCGACCACCGGCGACACGACCATGATACCCAATAGGAAGCAGGCACAACACCGGTGCACTGGACGCCGGCTTACTAGCGACTCGTAGTGCAGCCCAATCAGTCAAGCAAAATGGTCTTAAGTGGCAAACAATCTGCCCAATTAGCTGATTCACTTCCCATACGCCCACTCCTTTCGACTCACCCACGCGCCCATTCTGTGGTCACCAAATTGGGATGCAGCTACCCATACTTGCTTTTTTTGGTGAGCTCATGGCTAATGGAGGTTCTTTAAGATAAAYTGGAAGTGTTGAGAAGATGGATGCCTTCCGTGCTGCACCACTTCCTGTGCCCCTTTGTTTTCTTTGTTTTGTTTTGATGAMTTTAACTAGCATGGTTTTAGAGTAAAAAGTTAAATAAATGATATTCATGGAAACAAAGCAATTGAATGGAAATTAGAAACTGGAATGTGTTGAAATGGAAATATGGAAAACCATGTCTTAATAAATGTTGTCACCTTTCCACCTCGTGACACATGCATACTTCATAATACACTAGCTGTCATATATCAGCTCAGTTCACACTCAGTTAAAACCAGATRGTTGTACTGGAACAAGAGAAGTATGATACAGTGATCTCATGTTTGCATTGAAGTGTGGATAATTACGTATGTATGTAATGTATTTCCCAGTATCTGTGCATGTGTTGTGGTATATGTGTGTGAATATGAGCACATTTGTGTAAAATTGATTGATCTTGGTTTGATGATATTCCCTGAAACAGCCTGTGAGGTTTGAAGTTAATATGCGGATTATACCGAGGGATACGTTTAACATCTGCTCTGCTGTGTGTGGCCTTATGATGTACACAATGTGTGCTTTTAATGGCACGCAGTAGAAAGCTAACTCTAAAATAGATACTATTGAGAATGGAGAAATACTAATTGTACTTACAGAAAGCTGAGACACTCCTCTCTTCGGCAGTGACAAGGSGACGAAGCTTTCAAAGCTGTGTTTTTCCAGCAATTGCATTTTGAAATGTTATACTATCAGAACACTTTTTTCTCTCAGGTACATGGGGGCAGATGAGAGTGGCATGCTCATCACAGCAGCAGGCCCCAGTGAGGGTACAGGCATAGGGGCAGGGCTGTAATGAAGACTCAGGGAGCAGGTGCAGATGGTGAGTTTAATAATAACAACYAACATGGAGAGTTACAAAACAATAGAAGAAAGAAGAAAGAGTAATCAGGGTGGTGATGAAGTCCAGGTGTGCTTATAGATGGGAAGCAGGTGTGCACAATGATGGTTGCCAGGTGTGCGCAATGTGGGTTGCCAGGACCGGTGGTTATTAGAGGGAGGAAGCAGAAGTTGGCATGTTCGCCACCGGGACCCCTCGATGTCCAGGGGAGGTGGAGGTGTGTCAGCCAGGGGACCAGGAACCACCGAKCTGAGGAGGGAAACATGAGAGGAGGGTGAGATCCGGTAGTTGGTGGGAAGTTCTAAACTATAGGTTACCTGCTGGAYCATGCCGGGGAGATTTGGATTGAGTACATACCCAACATGAGTTGACATAGTGGGCGACGTCCTGCGCCAAGGTGGGCCACCAGTATTTATCGGAGAGGGATTGTTTAAACGGGTGATACCTGGGTGTCCAGCGGCGAGGGATGTGTGTGCCCAGGAAACAGCTGATGTCTTACCCRCATGGGGACGTAGATGCACTCTGGAGGGCAGGTGGCAGGTGCGTGTTCCCTCTCCTGGCCGCAATAGGGACAGAGCCCCAGTTGTCTCCGGCAACACCAAAGGAGGGAGGTGAGTGGCGAGGTGGACACCGACGCTTCCCGAAAAAGGTTATGGCCATCGAGATGAGGATATGTTGTTATCCCGACATGCCAACTCCATCTGGACCTCCTCCCGCAGTCCACTGCAGAATAGAGTATGGAACGCTGGCTCATTCCATCCGCTGGAGGCTGCCACAGTTCAAAAGGTGAGGGCGTACTCCGCAGTGGTCTGGGCACCCTGCTGGAGTTGGAAAAGTTGCTCAACTCCCTCTCTGCCCTCTGGAGGATTGTCGAAGACTGCCCTGAACAGAGCCATGAAACAAAATGGGCCGGCCATTGCTCACAGATCAGCCAAAGGCTCATTATAGATTAGTATAACAGAGAAAGGTAAACACATTAACAGGCCTGTGGGCTGCTGGCCATGCCACCTTTTCATWAAAAAAATGTGTGTGTGTGCTAATTTCAACCAGTACACCCAACAAAAAAATGGTCCAGCCAATCTGGAATTTGCCAGAGTTGCCAGATGGCCAAACCGCCCCTATTTCCCAGGTCCCACTGRACCACTACAAAGGTACTGCATAATTAGATAGTGGTGTTAACACTGCACAATTAAGTACAGTAGCCTGTTTATTGTCCCATTGGTACATCGTCATCATGCAAAGCTAGGCTAACTCAAAACCCATGATACTGCTCTTCCTTTAATGCAGTGTTGCCACTTTGCTACCTGTGCAATGAAAACATCCTAAAGACAAACAAATGGTAATGCTATTATGTAACTGGAAAGCACTTATGTCAAAAAGGTATGAAATCAGGAGAAGCTCCACTAGCATTAGCATATATTATAAACTGGGTGGTTCGAGGCCTGAGAYCTGATTGGCTGACAGCCGTGGTATATCACGGGTATGACAAAATATTTATTTTTATTGCTCTAATTACATTGTTAACCAGTTTATAATAGCAATAAGGAACCTCGGGGGTTTGTGGGATATGGCCAATATATCACGTCTAAGGGAAAGGAAAGGGAAAGGGGGATCCCTAGTCAGTTGTACAACTGAATGCATTCAACTGAAATGTGTCTTCTGCATTTCGCTGTATTGCGTTGCYTCGTGCATAAGAACAGCCCTTAGCAATGGTATTTTGGCCATATACCACACCCCCTCGGGCCTTATTGCTTAATTATCCAGTATATCAACCACTGTAGCAATTCTTCCTTATAGAATACAAACAATAATACTACATAAACAGCATACAAGAGTACCCAAAAACRCCATCTCAGTAGGCTAAAACAAAGCTGCTGCTACTGCAGTATTTCCAKCCCATAATAACGGCATAAAKATTGCTATTACCACCTCATTAAGTAACTCATTACATAAACAGTGGTACATGTAGGTTAATAGGGGGTGGCATCGTTTTCTCCCGTGGCCAGGTCACCCCAGGTGTATTCACACACTCTGTCAGAACCATTAGCTATTACTACCATTCTTATGGGGTCAGCACACGCCCCAGAGAAGGGTGGCTAATGTTAATCATTGTCTATTTTTAAAGCCAGATATTAAATAAGAGATAAAATGTCTATTAGCCTAGAGCTGAGAGAGCTCAGGGTTTAGAGGCCAACAAAGGAGGATGAAACTACAATTACTCTATTTCTGTTGAACAGGAAGGAAATGGCTCTAGCCTGGAATAATACATTGGGTTATTTGTGCTTACTACTGAATTGTGATGTGGTCCCCTGTTATACAGAATAGACACATCTGTCCTCAGTATCCCTGGCAGTAGACAGCAGTGTAAAGCTACAGATCCAGTGGGAATGGAGTGACATGTAGGTCAGAGGAAGGCAGGTTAATGGAAGATGTAATGAGACACACTGTCTTCCTCTGTTCCAAGTTTAYAGTGCTCCCTCTGCACAGTCAGAACTCTCAGACACTGAGTGTGCATGATCTCATTTGAGCTGCGTTACAAAATGGGTGTGGAAAATGCAAGTGGAAGGTTGGCTTTGTGGGTGTGTGTGCTGTAGGCCTGTGGACGCAAGGTGTGGCTGAGTCTTCATCTCTTGGGGTTGGGGTCAACAAGAGGTCAGATGACGTTTATTGGAGTGAGCGCTGGGACAGATGTTAACTCCTAGTTTGCGGCAGTGAGAGACCATTTCAGCGTAACATGATCTCTAGAACAGTGTTTCCCTATCCTGGTCCTGGAGTACCCCCAACAGTACATATTTTTTATTGTAACCATGGACAAGCACACCTGATTCAACTTGTCAACTAATCGTCAAGCCCTCAATGAATTGAATGAGGTGTGTTTGTCAAGGGCTACAACAAAACTGTGTACTGTTGGGGGGGTACTCTAGGACCTGGGTTAGGTAGCACTGCTCTAGAACACACAGTGTTGTGTTGGGGTCTGTTGTATTACTGTGTACAGTAGGTATACGGTAGGGTTGCAGGAGGATGGCCCTGTGAGGCAAAGCTGTAGAGATGAACCGGAGCAGTGAGAAGGAGAATTAAAGGCTGGTCGCCATGGAGATGCTTTCTGACATGGAGGAGGGGAAGGAGGTGAGTTTAGAGCAGAGCATAGCAATCAATGGATGGCCACTGACTCCCATGCTGTATTGAGCACCTTGTTCTTTCTGCTTAACGCTTTAGATGAGGAATAATATGAGGATAAATATATATMTACAGTGGGATCAGAAATMATTGTCACCCTTGATAAAGATTAGCAAAAYATTACTGTATAAAYTAAATKATTCAAATACTGAGCTATATTGTAAGCTCAACTTTTTMGGGAAATTATATTWTTTTATTCTAATAGGATMGCTCAGAGAAAGAGATTTGTTTAACAAGTGCWATTTTTTTCTCTCAAAAAGGCAGGGGTCAAAATGTTTCCAATACCTTTCAGTACCTCGTCTTGCAAGGGTAACAGCACTGAGCCTCTTTCTAAAAMGTTMTATGAGTTGGAAAATTCATTGGGAGGGATCTTAGACCATTCCTARATACAGAATCCATCCAGATCCTTGATAATCTTCGTCTGCCCTTGTGTACTCCCCTCTTCAATTCAAACCACCCGTTTTCAATGGGTTTCAAGCCCGGAGACAGAGATGGTCATTGCAAAATCAGACCGGTTGTAAAACTGTGCACGCGTGAACGAGCATTATTACTCTGCCTGAATAACGCTCATTATGGTGACAAACACGRCCTGATTTGCTGTATACTTATGACGTATTGGAATTAGGCCAAGACAGTGTACCTAAAGGAAATATCAATTGGGTGTTGGCAGAATGTTGTTTGTTTTTCAGTGACATTTGCTATTTCTGAAACACAAAAACAATTGCAAATTGTGGTGGACCTGTAAACAGATTGTTTGAGTTCAATAATGTTTTGCATTTTCTTTCTCCCAAACCTGAATCTGCAGCACTGCCCGCGAACTCTGAATCATTGTATAATCTGAAGGAAAAAAACTACAGTAGGGTTTCTAACAGTGTTAGGCTACACACTTCAACATATCAACTGTCTGTTCACCTGTTCAATTCTGCTGTATGTTATAAACCACTCTCCCTTTTGGATGCATAGAGCAAAAACCTGAAATTATAATAAGCCTTTCTAATAGGCCCAATTAACTGAGAGATGCACATGGTAATTTGTTGTATGGCTACTTGGGGAATATGAACTCTTGGCCAGAAAAMATGCAATATTTATCATATATGTATTATGTTTATAAATTAAATATTGCCTAGGCTACTGGAGAAATMACAATATTCAGACGTAGCCTACAAACGTCAGTGGAAAAGGTGAACCGTCTGTTCTATCGTTAGTGTGCTAGAGGTGTTACTACAGATCCGAGTTCGATCCCGGGCTGTGTTGCAGCCGGCTGCGACCGGGAGACCCATGAGGCGGTGCACAATTGTCCGGGTTAGGGGAGGATTTGGCCAACTGGGATGTCTGTGTCCATTCACGCTGTAGTGACTCCTTGTGGCGGCCGGAGGCGCATGCATGCTGACTTCGGTCGTCAGTTGAACGATGTTTCCTCCGACACATTGGTGCGAACAAGCCTGTTTTAAGCGCAGGAGTCATACTGTAGAGAAAATACTGTGAGGATCTATTGCACTTTTCTTCTCTACCTGGTGCCCCTCATCGATCGGTAATTAAAGATAATGAGTTCCTTTGTGACTCGTCCCCAAAACTTAAGACTGTCACCTCAGGGTTTCAGTTGGTGTCCTAGACCTAGTGAAACAACCCACTAAGTCTAGCATTGCACTAAAACGCAACTATACCCCTTTATGATGACTATATTCTCATCTGTCCCTTGTTACAATGACTCCGCACATCTTCTTACATATCTCTGGTATATTGTGTCGATATACATTGTGTCGATCTTTTCTCTTCCTAGTAAACCTCTCTATTCTCCCTCCTATCGCTCACATTTCTAATTCTTCCTCGTTTCTAAAAACCTTAAAATATGTTTTTGACATCAAGAGTTCTCCGTCCAACCCCTCCATCCCTCTAACTAAAACTCAGGCCTACGGGACGGTCGTGTTGAGMCAGGTAAGAAGCCTAGGGTTGCTCGGTAAATGAACTTATTAGTGCACCATTGCAGGGGTACTTTAGTGGGTCGTTGTTTRCCATTCAGTGAAGCAATTTGCGAGCAGAATCTTCATGGAGCGACTCTGTTCTGTTCACTGCCGCCTTTTCCCTGTGTTCCCCAAAGGATATGTAATCACCATAATGGAGTATTACAGCTTTCGCTGAACATGCATACACACAAACACACACATCCACAAATACACATCCACAAACGCACAGCTACATCCACACACAAACACTTACTCCCAATGCATACACATCAATTTGGAAACACAAATACAGAAACCAAACATACTAATATATATATACAGTACCAGTCAAGAGTTTGGACACAACTACTCATTCCAGTGTTTTTCTTTATATTTTACTATTTTCTAAATTGTAGAATAATAGTGGAMACATCAAAACTATGAAATAACACATATAGAAACATGTATTAACTAGAAAGTATTAAACAAATCAAAATATATTTTATATTTGAGGTTCTTCAAAGTCGCCAACCTTTGCCTTGATGACAGCTTTGCACACTCTTGGCATTATCTCACGAATGCTTTTCCAACAGTCTTAAAGGAGTTCCCACATCTGCTGAGCACTTGTTGGCTG
The DNA here is from genome assembly GCF_002910315.2 of Salvelinus sp. IW2-2015. Taxonomy (NCBI): domain Eukaryota; kingdom Metazoa; phylum Chordata; class Actinopteri; order Salmoniformes; family Salmonidae; genus Salvelinus; species Salvelinus sp. IW2-2015. The sequence continues at coordinate 35,853,613 of NC_036863.1, read as the reverse complement.
TTTTTCCTTCACTCTGCGGACCACCTCATCCCAAATCATCTCATTTGGGTTGAGGTCGGATGATTGTGGACATTTGTGACGTAATATGGTACATTCTCAGTGAAAATAGCCCTTGACCCGAAAAGTGACTTTGGGTGAAAAAAAGTTTTTCTCCTGAAACATCAGAGCAGTGAGTTTTACAATCATTAATAATGCAGGCTTTCARAAATACAATGAGTCATAAGAGGCTGCAGCAGGAGGCTGCCCCTTAGGTCCTAAATGCACATCTCTGCCTAGAGATGTAGGATCTTAATTTGTGCCAGTTTGCTACAGCAGGAAAATAATGGTGCAGCAACAGGAATTGTGAAACATTATTTGGATTATAATAAACATTTCGTAAGGTTTGATAATAATAAAAAATGTTAAGTAGAAACTTCACAAACTTTAGATGCCTTTTTAAACCTCAAATKCACTACAAGTTTGCATTCTCAGCAACAAAAGAGCAATCAAATTAAGATCCTACATCTGTATTCAGACAGCTAGTAGAGCTGGCAAGGCCTTACTAACGGGAAAGAGGCTAGGAATGTTTGTCATTGAGGACTGAGGAAATACACACATATACACTTTGTCCCAGCAATTATCTCTCTCCGCTGGATGCACAAGGATCAGAGCCCATGCTTTTTTTGCGTTTTTTTTTCTCAAATCAGCAATATAGAGTCGCATCATGAGCTCATATGATTTGATTTATCAGACATTCCCAGGTTTAATAGGCGCTTTTACAAGACAATAAATCATTTCATTTTAATGGTGTAGGCTATATTCAATGTGATTACCGTGAGACCGGCAGTCATTTGCATGACATTACCGTCTGACAGAATTTCATGCCCGCCACAGCCTAGGTCCCACGCACAAAAACATTCATACATGAGGACACTAGTCTGCATGGCACTAAAGAAAATATTTATGACACTATACATCACCATACAGCACAATGGGTAGACACCACCAAACACACACACACACACACACACAACACACAACCACACACACACACACACACACACACACACACACACACACACACACACACACACACACCACACACACACAACACACACACACACACACACACACACAACACACACAACACACACACACACACACACACACACCACACAACAAACACAGGCCATGCATACGGTCTCACCAATCACGCAACAAACAGGCACAACCGAGAGAGACATTCACACAAACATGCAAATCCACATTCACAATACGCCCAGAGAGACATATACAGACACTGGATTGGGAACCATTACGTAAGCTGGTGCTGTATGGAGACAGAGCTTTTAGACATCATTCTGTTGCTCACTCCACTGAACTGGCTCAGTCAGTCAATGCAGGAGGCTCTATTTCTACCTACACCCTTTTTCTGTCTAGAAGGGCTGACAATTATTGCTCAGAGACTATTTTAGCCCCACAATAACCTTCCATTCTTGTCACTCACAAATGCCAACAGAAAGTATTCACACCCCTTGACGTTTTCCACACTTTGTTGTGTTACAGCCTGCATTTAAAATGGATTCAATTGAGATTATTTTGTCACTGGCCTACACACTTCCAATAATGTCATTGTAATTATGTTTATTTTTTATTTTTATTTTTTTACAAATTAATAAAACAAATAAAAAAATGCTGAAATGTCTTGAGTCAATAAGTATTCAACCCCTTTGTTATGGCAAGCCTAAATAAGTTCAGGAGGAAACATTTGCTTAACAAGTCACATAATAAGTTGCATGGACACAATCTGTGAGCAATAATAGTGTTTGAAATTATTTTTGAATGACTACCCCATCTTTTRCCCCCACACGGCCGAGCAGTGAATGTCAAAACATGCATCCTGTTTGCAACAATGCACTWAAGTAATTCTGCTAAAAATGTTGCAAAGCAATTKACTTTTTGTCCTGAATACAAAGTGTTATGTTTGGGGCAAATGCTGAGTGACATTCTCCCTATTTTCAAGCATAGTGGTGGCTGCATCATGTTATGGGTATGCTTGTAATCGTTAAGGGCTTGGGAGTTTTTCCCCTTTAAAYAATAAACGTAATGGAGGCAAAATCCTAGACGAAAACCTGATTCAGTCTGCTTTCCACCTGACACTGGGAGATGAATTCACCTGTCAGCAGGACAATAACCTAAAACACAAGGTCAAATCTACACTGGAGTTGCTTACCAAGAAGACCTGAAAATGGTTGCCAAGCAATGATCAACAACCAATTTGACAGAGCTTGAAGGATTTAGAAAATAATAATGGGCAAATGTTGCACAATCCGGGTGTGGAATTAGTGATCACTGCTAAAGATTGCTTCTACTAAGTGGCGGCAGGTAGCCTAGTGGTTACAGCGTTTGGCCAGTAATTGAAAGGTTGCTGGATCAAATCCCTGAGCTGACCAGGTAAAAATCTGTCGTTCTGCCCCTGAACAAGGCAGTTAACCCACTGTTCCTACTGTCATTGTAAATAAGAATTTGTTTTTAACTGACTTGCCTAAATCTCTAAAAACATCTCAAACACACATATATACTGTATATGCATTTGATCATAATCTGTAACTGGAGCATTGTTAGAAAACACATCAAGAAGGTAACAGCCTTGTTTAAAGTGCAATTTTACCCAGAAATACTGTTGATTAGAAGGGCTATACTGTTAGTGGTTAAAGGTTAAACAACAAAAAAATAGAAGTGCTTATATTCTATTTATAACACCTGTCGTGTCTTTGCTATCATTAAATTGATAGCAAAGACAATTGTTCATTCGGGAACAATTGCAATCAACATATATATAGTTACGCTCGGTGTGTGTCGTCTTGATCGTTGGAGTGAAGTTAGTTTCTGTTGGAGTTCCTTCTGTCTCGGTTATTYTGGATAGTTCAGAGTGACATTCGTTATAGAATGGATGTTTCGGCGGTTGTCTTTCTTCGCGTTCAATGATACCGAATTCCTAGCTGCAGACTAGTAGTCAATATCAAAACTTGTTCTTATTAGTCTAAGAGTTTAACCACGTGGTATGGTTAAAGATTCAGCAATTGTACTCAACCTTCGTTCTCCCCATGGAGGATAAACATGGTCTAATGGTAATTTCTCAGAGTCGACTTTTATTCAGATAGCAGGAAGGGGCTGTCCTTGGATGTCTGACGCAACTGGCTCAGGGGCGGGTCCTCGGGTTTAGTTCAAATCAAAAAGGGATTTGTATTTTTCTNAGGAAGGGGCTGTCCTTGGATGTCTGACGCAACTGGCTCAGGGGCGGGTCCTCGGGTTTAGTTCAAATCAAAAAGGGATTTGTATTTTTCTTAATTAAACAGTACAAAATCATATTACACAATTATACAAACAGTATCATACTCACTCATTCATTTTATACAACAAACAGATGTAAACCTCATATCTGAGGTTATTATATAAACAGCGGTATGGTAATGTAGTCCCACAGTCTCTCATGAGTTTCCCACGTGGTGGCCAATGGGCATGTTAATAGCTGGACTCTCCACCGATCTTTTATAATTTTGCAGGAACATGAAATATGTTCGTACCTCAAGTTCTGTGAGGTGGGAGAAAATTCCTTTGTCCTGAAAGTTTACCCTCTCTCTTAAMACTGTTTGGCCATGAGGAGATTCTCAGGAATTTACGACGTCTCTCTGTGATCACAGCATGGGTTGAAGGAGGAAAGGGAAAGGCAGGGAGAGGGGGATGGGGATGGGGTTTGCAATACCCAAGCAGGCGACGTCATGACACACCACACAAATGGGCACTCACACACACACACACACAGGGAGGATGATGCTCTTGTGACCTGAGGTGGTTTACACAATCCTTTCAGTCTCCCAGGAGAGGAGCACTTCACCCAGAGAGTGGCAAGGTAAAAATAGTACCCCAAAGATAGCCAGTACTGTCAGAACCACTATCAGCACATCATACAGTATATCACTAATCCAGTCAAACCTCCTCTTTGGATGTTTGCTTTAAGCAGCTATTATAAAAAGTATATCAAAGTAAAATGAGTGTAAATTAGAGCAGTTAGAGGTCATTAAATTAGTCAAGAAGATAGAAAGATATAGATAGGAATCTAAATGATGATGAGTCTTTGCATAAAGTAGTGAGAGCAATATAAACAGTTGAGAGTTGTGTAGAGTAAAACCATATCCCTATTATTAAACACATTTCAAAAGAGAGTAAGGTCATCCACATCAGTGAGAAGATTTGGCKAACAGCCAACAGTACACCCTTCCCTCCAATATCTATCAAGTGCACTAACTGCCACAGCCAGCTCTGTACAACTGCATGAGAGCAAAGAGCTGGAGGCGGGAGGGAATGTCTCCGATGAAAGGTAGAGCTTGAATAGTAAGTACAAAAGGAGGGAGACGATACACATGATGAGAGAGCGTCGGATAACACGATAGTTTACCACAGTTCAACGTTTTCGAGAGTTGAAATTCGGCGTTCAACTTTCATCAAAGTAAATAAAACCTGCCGCAATAACAGATGTAGAGTATAGTGTCTCCAACCATGAGGACACTAGTCTGAATGGCACTGAAGAAAACATKTATGACACAGTAGAGACTGAACATACATATAAACTCAGCAAAAAAAGAAACATCCTCTCACTGTCAACTGCGTTTATTTTCATCAAACTTAACATGTGTAAATATTTGTATGAACATAACAAGATTCAACAACTGAGACATAAACTGAACAAGTTCCACAGACATGTGACTAACAGAAATGGAATAATATGTCCCTGAACACAGGGGGGGTCAAAATCAAAAGTAACAGTCAGTACTTGGTGTGGCCACCAGCTGCACTAAGTACTGCAGTGCATCTCCTCCTCATGGACTGCACCAGATTTGCCAGTTCTTGCTGTGAGATGTTACCCCACTCTTCCACCAAGGCACCTGCAAGTTCCGGGCTCTTCGCTGGCCATGGCAGAACACTGACATTCCTGTCTTGCAGGAAATCACGCACAGAACAAGCAGTATGGCTGGTGGCATTGCTGGTGAGACAAAACCGCGACTGGTCAGTGAAGAGCACTTTTTGCCAGTTCTGTCTGGTCCAGCGACCATCACCTTACAAAAGGCCTACAAGCCCTCATTTCAGCTTCTCTCAGCCTATTGCGGACAGTCTGAGCACTGATGGAGGGTGTGTGTTCCTGGTGTAACTTGGGCAGTTGTTGTTGCCATCCTGTACTTGTCCCACAGGTGTGATGTTCGGATGTACCGATCCTGTGCAAGTGTTGTTACATGTGGTCTGCCACTGCGAGYACGATCAGCTGTCCGTCCTGTCTCCCTGAAGCACTGTCTTAGGCGTTTCACAGTACGGACATTGCAATTTATTGCCCTGGCCACATCTGCAGTCCTTATGCCTCCTTGCAGCATGCCTAAGGCACGTTCACACAGAGGAGCAGGGACCCTGGGCATCTTTCTTTTGGTGTTTTCAGAGTCAGTAGAAAGGCCTTATTAGTGTCCTAAGTTTTCATAACTGTGACCTTAATTGCCTACCGTCTGTAAGCTGTTAGTGTCTTAACAACCGTTCCACAGGTGCATGTCCATTAATTGTTTATAGTTCATTGAACAACCATGGGAAACAGTGTTTAAACCCTTTACAATGAAGATCTGTGAAGTTATTTGCGATGTTTACTATTATCTTTGAAAGATTTTTTCAAAGATTTTTTTTTGTTGCTGAGTTTACAGCACAATGGGTAACACACACCCACACACACACACACACACAACACACACACAACACACACACACACACACACACACCACACACACACACACACACACACACACACCACACACACACACACACACCACACACACACACACACACAACACACTCTACACGTATCCTACACATTATTCTTAGTAATGTATTATGTAGTAAAATGTTAATATAATAATTGAGCAATGTTAATTTGTATGATGTAAAGTTTTATTTCTGTTTGGACCCCATCTTGACAACAGCTAATTGGGATCCTAATAAAATATTGAATACTAAATTATACACTAACATGCTGGGTTCTATTTAAAATGCTTGATGCGCTGCAAGTCCCGCCTCTCCCATCTCATTGTTYGTTTTTAGGAGCATATACCCACGTGGGTGATTGAAAGATGAACGAYGTCCACACTCCGGTCCAGTTTGGTGGCAGTAATGCACCTTAACGTTGGTGGACAACCACCACATAAAATCCACAGAAGAAGAAGACTGAATTTGGAGAGATTACTAGAAACCAACTAGYTTTCCCCTTTTAATCTGTCGATTAATTGTTGGAGCAGAGAACACACGGTTTTGCGTGACTCAAAATGGGTTGATATTCTACAAAGATCCAGCAAAAAAAGGACGTTGTACATTTCAGAAAAAATAACAACCCAATATTTATATCCCCCGACAAATTAGCAACAGCAAGCTAGCTAGCTAAATGTCCATGAATGTTTCATATGTGTTTCGACCTGTCCCCATATTAAATTTATATAGTTGGTTCAGAGTTTGCTTTGATATTTCAACCTGCATGTCCTGATCYCATCTGGTGGGGGTAGACAAACATTTGGGGYTGGCAAATGTGGTTAGAGTGGTTAGTGGTTAGTGGTTAGAGTATTGGGCCTGTAACCGAACGGTTGCTGGATCGAATCCCCAAGGTACAAAGCTGTTGTTCTGCCCCTGAACAAGGCAGTTAACCCAKTGTTCCCCGGTAGGCTGTCTTTGTAAATAAGAATTTGTTCATAACTGACTTGCCTAGTTAAATAAAGGTTAAATTAAAAAACGCATGTGACCGGTGTAGTCAGCATGTCCAGGCTAAACCTGCCTGGGATCTCCAGACGCTTCCAGGAGTTTAGCAGTTAACTGTGTGTGMCATTATGGTCTGTGACAGAGACAGRGGGAGGCCAGGGAGAAGAGGGATATCTGGGGCAGCAGAACATTACAGAGACCTGGTTTATTGCAAGACACACTTAACACTCGCACTTACACTGACACTACCTTGCAACACAGTACAACTCTTTAATCCCACAAGTACAGGCCTATACCGCAAAAACTCCAGTACTGAAACCCAGCGCAGGCTAATCTGTTATCACACTCCATACTGTATCCATGAMAATTTGTCAGAGAATGACTACAGGTCAGTGTTGAACATTACAGTGCCTAAACCACCACAMATCTCACTCCTTAACTCCCATCTCTCTTTATCTGTCCTAATCTCATTCTCTGTCTTTCCTGGACCAAGGCCTCTCACAGTCTATGTCGTTCTGCCTGTCTGAGATGGTAGTTCCTTCTGGTATGGTTGGAGAGGGGGTTGGGGGAGTCAGGTAGRTATCAGGGGAGTCGTCGCACAGAGGAGGATGGTGGTACCTTAAATTCAGTCAATATTTTGTGAGGGGAAAACAGCTAGCCAAGTATACTCTATTCATCAACAGATAGAGTGAGACGTCAGCATGTATGTACGTGGATAAATGGCTCACCTAGTGAGTATCAATGCTGTCACGCCATCCCATCCCATTCAGGAAGGAGGTAGTGAGGGGGCCACTGGTGAAGCATCCCAAGTGTACTGGAGGATTAATGTAAAATACAGGAGGGACGTAAAGTCATATTGATTTGTTTTATATTAAGCACATGATGCACAAAAGAATGAGTCTGGATCAACTAATACTATAATACATAATTCCAGATATACCTTCAGCACTGATTTTTTTGGGGTCACTTTTAATGAGAGCATGAGTGTGTGTGTGTGTGTGTAGMCGCATAATTCAGTAATAGTAACCGCACCCCACTGTGATAATTGTGTGTCGGTGATTAGTAGGATGTAATAAGGTGCTCATGTCTGTGTTACACGGAGGGGTGTAATCATTGCACGGTGCTTGTGTGGCAGGTTTAGAATAGCTCTTTGCACTGTGCAGCTATAAACAGCAGCAATAATAATTTATTTAGCTGCTCCCTCCCCATCACGATACTGCAGCTAACGCAGCGCTCACAGTTCTGACTCTTGTTTTTCCTACACCTACTCTGGTTAAGAGAGAAACACCATGCTTTATTAGGGGCATAAGAAAGAGACAGACACAGGCAGACAGACTGGCAGAGATATAAATACTTTTACACTGTGCACTGTACTCATGACTCATTTTCCCCCATTCTGTATCTGTTTCTGTCACCCCTTTCCCTTATTGTTATGTCTCTACCCCCTCTCCCTGTCTCTCTGCCCCCTCTCCCTGTCCTCTCTGCCCCTCCCTCTGTCTGTCTTCTCCTCTCCCTGTCTCTCTGCCCCTGTCCCTGTCTCTCTACCCACTCTCCCTGTCTCTCTGCCCCCTCTCCCTGTCTTTCTACCTCCTCTCCCTGTCTCTCTACCCCCACTCTCTCTGTACTGCAGCAGTGTGAATGATAGCACTCTAAATGTGAGGGGAGCGGTAATGCAGGGAATTGGAGCCCCCTCCAGCCCAACAGAAACAAAACTATAAAAAGAGGGAATCAAAAACTAACAATAGCCTCAGGAGGAGTAAAGAAAGAGTGTTAAAAAGAGAACAACAAATCAAGGCTATAACAGGGACAGGTATGAATGAGTGGAAAAGTAATGAAACAGCTCAGCAAAAAATGCAATCTCTGCCGCAATATCACATCGCTACATTCTGCTTGCCTCCTCTCCCTCTGCCTGGCTTCTGGAGGAAAACACAGTCTCCATCTCCCTGGTGTTGGAAATGATCTCTGATCAATTCCTTTTCCAGACTTCTCTGTAGGACTCTGTGTTTATACTAGATTTTCTCTGATGCAGTGTTGTTGCTTTTCTTTTACCGTATTACCAACTCTGGGAGTAATAAATATATGTTGTGCATTTTATTCACATGAGAAATAAATCTTCAATATACAGGATTTATCTGATCTGTACAGACTTTTACCTGGAAAGACCATGTCAGTTCAACAGATTGGAAAACACAGATGGAAAAAACAAACAGAGAGTTGGATAGAGGAGAGTAATTGTCTCCAAACTAGATTTGCGGTTGTCAACTGAGGTACAGTGTATTCAGATCATTGAGCTATCCATTTCCCCTAGAGGTTCTGCAGACAGGTGCTGAAGTTGCAGACGCATTTTGATGCACTCTCTTCATCCATCCATTATCGCCTCTGTTTCCATTCCCTTTTCTTTATTTTGAGGTCAGTAGGAATTGTTTTGGGGAAGTTAAGATACTGGAAGCTTTAGAGATGCTTTATGTTGCATACATTCAACATGTGAGTTGAGAGTGTGTATGGGTCAACATGTGCAAAGATATGGGCGATTCCAGCGTTACGACCATTTCATTTGAATGCAAAATCACAACTTTAATGTCTCATAGAATGGACAAACAAAATATAAACAAAACTTTTGATGTGTTTGTCTATAGTGCCCCTTGGGGGAGTGTATAAAAAGCGGACAAATAAATATTGGCTTTTTGGAGAAATAAATAAAATAAGAGGCATCATGGATGTTACATCCTTCATGATGGATGTTACACCCTCCGTTATGGATGTTACACCCTACGTTATGGATGTTACACCCTACATTATGGATGTTACACCCTCCGTTATGGATGTTACACCCTCCGTTATGGATGTTACACCCTCCATTATGGATGTACACCCCCCGTTATGGATGTTACACCCTCCGTTATGGATGTTACACCCCCCGTTANCCCCCCCGTTATGGATGTTACACCCTCCGTTATGGATGTTACACCCCCCGTTATGGATGTTACACTCTACATTATGGATGTTACACCCCCCGTTATGGATGTTACACTCTACATTATGGATGTTACACCCTCCGTTATGGATGTCACCACCCCCGTTATGGATGTTACACCCTCCGTTATGGATGTTACACCCTACATTATGGATGTTACACTCTACATTATGGATGTTACACCCTCCGTTGTGGATGTTACACCCTACGTTATGGATGTTACACCCTACATTATGGATGTTACAGAGTCTGAAATGGACATTCAAATCTTAAAGATTTCTTGATAAAAATCTATCGTAACTAATTTGTTGTCATTTGTTGTCATTTGAAATGTTTTAAAATATCAGCAGAAGGCATAGTACCTTGATTGCATAATTACAGGTAGCCTGAATAGTATAACAGGCCTGGCATCACACCTTAAATGTAACCTTTACCAGTTGAATGTAGACACAAGTATAACCATTTTATTTTCGTATTAACATTTTTCTGAAATATTTTTTACAAGTATGCAAATGAGACAGTATACCGCCACTCCAGGACTATTCACAGATAGTTGATCAACTCTTTCCATCTTTCTATCTAAAACAAACTGCCATGTATAATAAATGCATTTCAGCATCTAAGTTCCTTGCAGAAATAAAAACAACACAGACCAGCATAGTGCTGGTTTTGCTGGTGACCAGTCTTTGTTATGTTTTGGACGCTTTGATGCTGGTGATGTTGGTATGCTGGTGACAGGCCAGCCAGCATAACCAGCTAGACCATGTTGGTCAGAACAGCTTGACCAGTATTAGACCAGCACTGTCCAGCATGGACCAGCATAGACCAGTATGGACCAGCATAGACCAGCTTGACATTTTTGCTGGTCTATGCTTTTTTTTCAGCAGGCTTAATCTTAGCTCGAACACATCAGTTTCAAGGTATCAACAATTGCTTCTATTAAAATTTGAAGAATACTTCTCAGAAACAAGCACACAAAATGTGGTGAATGCACAAGCTTCTGAAGCTAAGATTTGATACATCAATATCCATAACATCCACAACTATTACGGATGTTACGCATATCATAACGCTGAAAAAGGATACTGACAATGAAAAGAGATTAAAACAATTTTAGACCATATAAAACGTTGATGAAAGTTGAAGTACGATGAATGTTTTTCAAAAACCTTTCCTGAAAACCATTATGGAGTGTTACATTGCCTGTCCCAGTCATCCCCTATCTTTACAAGGTTGTAGAACACACAAACAAAACCCAAGATGCTTCAGTTTGATCTGCATTGCTTCATTAACATCTCAACTTCAATAACTGACACTGGGAGACAGCTGTGAGTTGAAAAACAAGCTCTGTGAGCCCTTTCTAAAAGCAATGAAATATGAAAAGCCTTATTTGAGACTTGGCCTCGTACTCTGTAATGGTCAAAAGCCTGAACTCCAACATATAGCCCTCCGTGCTTTCATTTGGAAATGTTCATGCTCAGGTTGACTTTTCCACAGAATCACTCTTATGGACGCACATGATAAATCACAGATCAGATCACATACTGTAGGTACGCATTTGCTTGGTAATGTGGTTGTACACAACTAGAGTTCCATTTGAAAGTGATCTCTGGGACAGGGTTCAATAAAACAAGTTATCCAATGCGTGTAACATCCTGATAGAATGTGTGCTGTCCTCAGTGAAAGTGACATCTGGCCATATACATAATGCAGTCTGTCAGTATATCTGTCAAGTGTCCTGAGCAGCAACAGACCCAGGCCCAGGCCCCAGGCCCCAGTCTTAGCTCAGGCCTAGCCCTTGCTGTCCCTCTCTACCCTGTGCCATCTTCCCTTCTGCYCGTTATCAGGTAGTCTTAGACCAGTGACTGGATAGACTACAGACTGTTTACTGCCAGCAGTGGCAGAATTACCATTATGCAAAAAAGGCAACTGCCTGGGGCCTCACAACACCAGGGGGTCCTCCTAAMAAAAAATCAACAACATTTCTCTGTTATCTTGCCTTTCTCTTCCACTCAAGGCTTATACTGGGCTGGGCCTCAAATTCTGAGAACTGATTCGGGCAGGGCGGGTTTCATGCTTGTGTGCGTACCTTTACTACTGCTCTCTCTCAAAAGAAGCTGCAGCCAGCCACTGGCGGTGCCAGGATTCCAATATTGGCTGCGCCAGAGAAATGTGTGGCCATGATGAAATAAATGTTTCTATCATTCGGGAGAATGATGATCCACAAGACCACGACAGGCAGGCAGCGCATCTCAGTATCAGGAGAAGCCAATAATTCCAATGGCATCTGTTAATGCCAATACATCCTAACAAAATACACCATATGACTGCCCTGTTAATGTGCCTTGCTGGACCTTGTGAACTTTCGAAAGTAGACCCATAGGGCTAACTGATCCACATGTTTTCCTAATGAGGCATAGTCTCGATGCGGTTATTTTGGAATTAAACATGGACATATGAGTAAAGTTATTATCTGAGACATAGTGCCACCTGCTGGGGAAATGTGTCCTTCCTGTAAGGTCCATATCTATCCCCCTGCACATTCCTGCCACCAAAACGTCAAGATAGTAAACGTACTTACAGGTTATGTAGCGTATGTTTCTTCATTTGTAACATTGTGTGGTGATTTCAGAGGTAGTATCCAAGAGTGGTGGGGGGGAAATAGTTTTCCRGGGGACCAGAGTTTTTCCTGATCTGGTAGYCTAARGTAACCAGGTAAAACRCCAGACCCTAGTTGTAGGGTATGACAGTAATAAATCAGCTTTATTTTTTTCTAATCAGGTCATATGGTTTAAAAAAACAACTGTGATTGGACAATATAATTTACAGGGCTGAGATGGTTGTATGCAGGGTTGCGTCGTGTAGAACTTTGGATCTGTAATTAAAAAGATACTCATACAGCATGTCATCACTATTGTGTTGATTGATTCATTCCAGTCAATAATTCTGGATTAAAAAGGTCTTGGTAGCCAAGCCACCCGAAGTGTGAATATAAACCCCATTTGATCACATTCACATTTTCTCAGAACAAAAATAAATGGCCCTATAACTTAGTCCATAAAAACATGACGTTACGTTACCCCTGGCCCAGATGGGATCAGAGTAAACAGGCTAGGCTACCTGCAGCTGTGGTTGTCATAAGTAGGCTYCAGACTGAAGCACAGATTAGGCCTAATTGTGCATGAGTTGACAATTTGTTGTCGCGCCAAGATCAAGTTAGTCATGTGTTTGTCTAAATCAAAATAAGGAATGCTGTAACAGACAAGGCCTACCATCACTTGTTGTTAACAGGTAGCCTAGCGGTTAAGTGTTGGGCTAGTAACCTATTGAAATCATAGAAAGAGCATTTTGTGTCTCAAACCGATGACAGGCACAACACAAAAACATCAGATGATGTAAAAGAGGGTCTAAGCTGAAATATGAAAAAAATCGGAGTTTACGAGTTTTTAGATAATTGACGTTTAATGTAAAAAAAGGCAATTTGTATATACATTTTTTAAAACGAAATGATAAAATTGACCGTTTTTAAATTATATCAATCTAAACCATTTATCTTTTCCACTGAAGAAGACATGGATGTCTCATGGCATGGTGGGGTATGCAAAATAGATCAACTTTGAGCACCTTTATCTCTTGAATGTTTTGGCATTCAGGTCCAAAAAGTCARTTTCTGACCACTTCCACACAGAAAGGTTTCGTTCAAATCAAAAGAGGTGCTGTCAAAAAGTGAATTTAAATGGATTTACCAATGGATGTGACAAATATTTTTTTGTTTTGTTTGTTTCACGTTTTCCAGCTTGGTGCTAACAAGTAATTAATTATCAGGTAACACCCCTCTGCTATTTGTTCAGTGCTATTTCCTTGCTTCTGRGGTTATAAGACATAACTGGTACGACTTGTTGTGATGCATTCCCTTGACCCAAGACTAATCTTTTATGTATTGTTTTATAAACTTAATAATAATAATCCCTCTTGGTATATCATAAAACAGTGTTGCAAAATGCAGGCTTATCAGGCAACATTTCCTCGCAAATTTGTCATAAGCAGAAATATGCAAATGATGTCAGAGAAATGTAAAATTAGGAATCTGATTATTGGATATGAATATCTGGTGCGTTTAATCTCAGATGTGTCAGGATGTCCCTAACTCAGAGAGTGGGCCTGGAGAGAAGCGTGGAGCTGAGGAGTCTCCTTGGAGCTCAGACAACTTCTCCCTGGAGGTCATCAGCTGTCTTGACCTTCAGTAATCCCAATGGTAGTTCACTACTACTACAGATAAGTAACAATATCCTCACATAAAGGTATAATGTKAAAAACTGTTGTGTATGATATTGAGGATATGATTGCTGTCTGTCTTCAGTTATGAAGTGGTTCGTCACTGAGAGCAAGAGCAACTGTCACGCCCTGACCATAGAGAGCTGTTTATTCTCTGTTGGTTGGGGCGTGATAGTGACTAGGGTGGATCATGTAGGTGTTTAATGGTTTATGTAGGCCTGGTATGGTTTCCAATTAGAGACAGCTTTTTATCGTTGTCTCTGATTGGGGATCATATTTAGGCAGCCATTTTCCCCGTTTGTGTTTCGTGGGAGCTTGTCTACAGATAGTTGCCTGTGTGCAGATGTGGAACTCTAAGCACGCTGCGCCTTGGGCCAATCATTACGACGACTGTGACAGCAACAAGAGTTTCCAGAAGAAGGGTTTGATTGGCTGGGTGCTGGAGAGGGTTCAGTGTGTGAGAGTGGAGAATTGGTTGTTGTTTCTCCAGATTTTAATTACAGTACAGGTACTGAAAGTGCTTAGTGGAAATAAATAGTCAGGTTATGTTGAAATTCCATTTTCAGATTGGAATTTTATTTCTTGCTTTGCAGTTCAACAATAACCAGGACATATTAGGTCATTATAATTGGTCATATGTACATGTATAATACATTATAGATAAACATATGTCTGTAACAATGATTTGTACAAACAGATACTGATACAATTGATTTTGTCACCTCTTCTTGTAAGGGTGAGTGTGATGACACATTTGGTCACTAGAGGGCAGGGACATGTCATTTATAGAAGTCATTGCAGACAAAGTACGTAGTTTGCAAGTGTATGAGTGTGAATGAGAGTATTTTATTGTGCGGGTACTTTTTGAAAAATGTCATTCACTTATATCATGAACTATTGTATGTACAATATGAGGTCACATGGTCAGACAAACAAAGTCTACAAATCCAGTGGACAAATTACACTACATTCTGATACAGCCAACAGTAATGTCTCATGGTGTGAATGTCACATGCCATATAATAGCAGCACAGGTGAGTGTATCTTGGCAGCACATGTGAATGTGGGGGTTGATGTGAGCTAATAATTGTCAAACAGTAGGTCAGTTATTTCTACTGGYTCACAGATTGGGCTGTCGGCTGTGGCAGGAAACAGTTATGTTAATCTGAGGACCACAGGAAGATGTCACGACACCAAAAGGTTTAGAAACCACTGACGTGAGGGAACCTATGCCCAGTGGAACTACATCAACTGGCTGTTGATGCAGGGGTACATTATTTAAAGGTGGACAGGTATCCCATATGGAGCCGGGATGCCTGTCATCCAGATGTCCTTGTGTCCCCTCTGCCAACCTCCTGGAAGCCATCCAACATACTGTACCTCTGACGGGACATTCTGTACCTTTTAGGGATGAAGACACATATACATACATTCAAGTAAATCCAGCCAGGTTAGTCACTAATTCACCACCAGTGGGTCTGCAACAGAGAGGATCACCAAAACATTTAACTGCCTATGTCTCCATCAGTTAGCTGGGAAATGATCAGCACGGACACAGCTATTTAGACAGTTAATATTGACTCGGCTATGTTCTCTTTATCTTCTTGGTATGGGTTTGTTCTCCTTTGTTTTATAAGCTGGTGGTAGATAACGTATCAGCCATTTTATATCATACTGTACTAGCTACTGCACAACTGTCTCTCATTCACCTTTATAAAGTGTCCTGTATGTGTTACCTAGTCCCTATCCAGTGTGTACTGTATTTTACCAGGTCTGGTCAGCAATGTTGCTGCCATTGGTCTTCTGAGGGGTGAGGCTCTTTCCCTCTGGCTGATTGTCTTTAGGGAGGGTGTCTGTGTGGCCATTGGTCAGATGAGTGTCTCTGTGTTTGCTAGAGAGGGGKACTTGTTTCTGCAAGGACACGCAGATAGTTGTGGACATGTGTCTCCACCGCGGCCCCCTGCAGCACAGCAGCTCCCCATAGGCCCTGCGGAAGTCCCTATTCAAGGCCGGGTACAGGATGGGGTTGACAGCGGAGTTAAAGTAGCCCAGCCACAGCACCACAGAGTGGGCAGTAGTAGGGGGGTTAGTCTCTGCCCCYATGCCCATGCAGGTAAAGAAGGTGTAATAGGGGAACCAGCAGATAATGAAGGCCCCCAGAACTGCTGCTAGAGTCACTGTGGCCTTGTGTTCCCGCGCTGTGGCCGCCGCTGATGCTGTGGGGGCGAATGAGGGTGTGGCAGCTCGGATACACCGTACCTGAATGGATGGATAGACAGGTTAAAGASGAAGAGGGTCAGCAGATGGATGACTGGAAGGATGACATTAATAAATGGATGGAACTATAATAGCTACTACTAATTATTCCAGTACTACTATTGCTGCTCCAGCCATAATTACTATTATCACTACTATCACTGGTAATGATACTACCACACAACAAATACATATAAGGAATAAAATGAACCTGTTTGCGTGCTATCTGAAAGATGCAGTAGTACATCCCGCACATGACCAGTAGTGGGAGGTAGAAGGTGCCAAATGCATCTAGGASCACGTAGTTGTTATGCCACTCAAAGCGGCAGGTGCGTCCCTCCTCCACCTCGTCCCAAATGCCCCAGTCCAGGTTCTGCACCCTGAAGTCAGCCGTGTTCCAGCCCAGGTGGATGGGGAGGAAGGACYTGGCCATGGAAGTGACCCAGATGGTGGTGATGGCCAGGGCTACTCGGGGAGGGGTGACCCTGCGGGGGTAGCAGAGTGGGGCTGAGATGGCCAGGTAACGGTCCACACTGATGGCCAGCAGAGTCAGGATGGAGGCCGTACAAAACATCGCATCCAGAGACACATAGATGTTACATAGGGTGCCCCCCAGGGGCCAGTGTCCACTCCGCAGCTCCAGGGAGGCAGAGAAGGGCAGCACCAGCAGGCCCAGCAACAGATCCGTTACAGCTAGCGACACAACAAAGCAGTTAGCAGTGCGGTGCAGGCGGRGGCTGAGCCCCACGGCCAAACACACCAGCACGTTCCCGCCGATGGTCACCACGATGAAGGACACCAGAAACAGCCAACGGAGTGCCGTGGAGATCATGGTGTCCCTCCCCCTGCACTAGGTCACAAGGTCCAGCCCTGCCTCCACATCAGACCTACTGCTTCTGTCAGCTTATCTGCTCCTGCAGGCAGGACTACAGACAGGACTACTGCACAGAATCCAGCCCTCTGCTTAACAAGCTTGTTGAGGACTTGGTATAATGACAGGGTCCTGTCAATTCAGCTGTCAGTATCCATCAGATTAATGAGGGCTTCACACTGTAGGGGGATGCTGTATTGCAGCCATCTCTTTTTTCATCATTTCACAGAAGATGTCCTCTTTGAAGCTGCCCTGGTGTACAAAAAACAAAAACAATGGCCATTGGGCTATGTTGATTTCAACATGATAGTGCATTAGTAGACTGATGTTAAGTGGTACGAGGTTAAGGCTGTGTTGGATAACATAACAGCCTTTGCATTGACCCATGAGAAAATTATCATTACGCAAATATATAATATATATTTTTTTTATGTATGAAAATTCACATCTCTTAGACTACAAAACTGAAACAATGGCCCTTTGGTGTCTAATATACAGTACATGGTTGAAATATCAAAGGTCGTCCTTCACTTCATTTAATAATTGTTTTCTTTCATGATGGTAATTCAATTGCACATCATGTGAAGGAGAAATGTTAATGAATGCACTTGCTTCTGATGCAGTGTGGTGCTGTTTGTTCTGGAAGAACACCAGAACATTCCGCCAGCATTAGCTTGAAGCTTAGCTAAAGTCTATCTGCAGGCCTTCTGAGTACCCAGATTACATATTGGACCCAGAAGTCAAAGATGACCTAAAGGCCTACTCAAAATCTAACATTGAATATTAGGAAATGGCCAACAGACAAGGCATTGTTTTATYAACCATGTTGAGACATCATTAGCACTTCTTAGAAGGACACATCACATTTGGGCTCTAACATTAGCCTGGACTTGTCCAAAGGTACTGAAAATGTCCAGACTAGTAAAAATATCCATGTTCTTAAGGGATTATGTTATAATTGGCTCAATGGAGACAGTCTCTTGTTTACAACCAGTGACAGTTGTGTTGTTCCCACTAGCTGCCCTCCCTCTACAACTCCCTAACCCAGGTGAAGTACTGTAGCTAGTGTTCCCATTACAGACAGATGAAACCTGGCCTGAACAGGGCTGATTGATCCAATTCAATCATTAAGGATAMATGACACTGGCATAGGGGAGCTATGAAAGCTCCCAGTTGATGTGATTATACTGTGCTATCCAAACACCAATCAAATTACAGAGGCATGAGGCGCTACGCTGGCAACATCCACAGCAGACAGCAAGCCCGGTCAGCACGGGCCAAACATACAGTACTTTTCTCACAAGATCATGAATTAACCATAGTCTGAATATAAGGAAAGATTGACTGTAATTTAGAGAGAATATGCACAGTCAATCAGGAGTGAYCCAGGAAAGAGATCTTTGAGGGCCGACTATGCACTTCATATCTAGTAATGGTGAAGTGGGCCTGGATAAATGCCTCAGAGCAAAACCCATCAATGGGACCTGATGAAGAGGAGGGAGCTATATGAGAGGTATATCAGGTAAGACCCAAGTGCAGACTGTGTAGAAGTATAATGTTTATTGTAACAGGGGCAGGTCAAGGCAGGCAGGGGTCGATAATCCAGAGTAGTGGCACAAAGGTACASGACGGCAGGCAGGCCCAGGGTCAGACCAGGCAGGGGTTGGTAATCCAGAGTAGGGGCAAAGGTACAGGATGGCAGGCAGAGGTCAAAACCAGGAGGGTGAGAGAAGAGAGACTGGAAAAAGCAGGCGCTGACACACAAAACGCTGGTAGGCTTGAACAAACAAGATGAACTGMCACGGATAGAAAACACAGGTKTAYATACCCAGAGGATAYGTGGGGAAGATGGGTGACARCTGGAGGGGGGTGGAGACAAGCACAAGGACAGGTGAAACAGATCAGGGCGTGACAAGGTATGCAAAGGCTCTAAACATTTCTATCCTGCAACTCAAATAAAATGCAGTCCCCATGCATAACTGCGGGCAGAGATAAGCACTGTAGCAGTGTTTTTCAATCACATACAAGCATTTTTTTGATTGTTGTTGATTTTTAAAACAGAGTCCACAAGACTGTTTTTGCAAAACAGTAAATGGGTTTTCCAAATCTCAAAACAAATACATTCATCAAACTACACTGCTCAAAATAATAAAGGAAACACTAAAATAACACATCCTAGATCTGAATGAATGAACTATTCTTATTAAATACTTTTTTCTTTACATAGTTGAATGTGCTGACAACAAAATCACACCAAAATATCAATCAATGAAATCAAATGTATCAACCCATGGAGGTCTGGATTGGGGTCACACTCAGAATTAAAGTGGAAAACCACACTACAGGCTGATCCAACTTTGATGTAATGTCCTTAAAACAAGTCAAAATGAGGCTCAGTAGTGTGTGTGGCTCCACGTGCCTGTATGACCTCCCTACAACGCCGGCATGCTCCTATGAGTGCGGATGGCTCCTGAGGTCTCCTCCAGACTGGACTAAGCATCCGCCCTCCTGGACAGGTCTGTGGTGCAACGTGGCTGTGGTGGATGGAGCGAGACATGATGTCCCAGATGCGCTCAATTGATTCAGGTCTGGGGAACGGGCGGGCCAGTCCATAGCATCAATGCCTTCCTCTTGCAGGAACTGCTGACACACTCCAGCCACATGAGGTCTAGCATTGTCTTGCATTAGGAGGAACCCAGGGCCAACCGCACCAGCATATGGTCTCACAAGGGGTCTGAGATCTCATCTCGGTACCTAATGGCAGTCAGGCTACCTCTGGCGAGCCATGAGGGGGCTGTGCGCCCCCCAAAGAAATGCCACCCCACACCATGACTGACCCACCGCCAAACCGGTCATGTTGGAGGATGTTGCAGGCAGCAGAACGTTCTCCACGCGTCGTCTCCAGACTGTCACGTCTGTCACATGTGCTCAGTGTAACCTGCTTTCATCTGTGAAGAGCACAGGGCGCCAGTGGCGAATTTGCCAATCTTGGTGTCTTTGGTGTCTCTTGCAAATGCCAAACGTCCTGCCGGTGTTGGGCTGTAAGACAACCCCCACGTCCTTCCTGATGTACTGGCCTGTCTCCTGGTAGCGCCTCCATGCTCTGGACACTACGCTGACAGACACAGCAAACCTTCTTGCCACAGCTCGCATTGATGGTCCATCCTGGATGAGCTGCACTACCTGAGCCACTTGTGTGGGTTGTAGACTCCGTCTCATGCTACCACTAGAGTGAAAGCACCTCCAGCATTCAAAAGTGACCAAAAATCACAGCCAGGAAGCATAGGAACTGAGAAGTGGTCTGTGTCACCACCTGCAGAACAACTCCTTTATTGGGGGTGTCTTGCTAATTGCCTATAATTTCCACCTGTTGTCTATTCCATTTGCACAACAGCATGTGAATTTATTGTCAATCAGTGTTGCTTCCTAAGTGGACAGTTTGATTTCACAGAAGTGTGATTGACTTGGAGTTACATTGTGTTGTTTAAGTGTTCCCTTTATTTTTTTGAGCAGTGTATATTGAGCATTCAAAATTGCAAATACATTAATCAAAAGAACGACTGCCTGCAAAAACACAACCATGCTTATCTATTGAGTCGACAGACAAAACAGAAAGTTAGTTTGTCTTTTTAAAAATCCAAGTAGATCAATACATTTTCTTTGCAGTCAGTAATCATGATCAAAATTGGAAGTATATGTAGCGATGTGCACTGGACGTTGGGAAGCAAGTTCAAGGAGTGGATCATTTAATAAATTTAACATAATACAAAACAAGAAACATGAACAACGCAGACAGGAAACAAAGAAACAATGACGCTGATGGAAGGAACCAAAGGGAGTGACATATTACATTTTAAAATGTATTTTACCTTCATTTAACTAGGCAAGTCAGTTAAGAACAAATTCTTATTTTCAATGACGGCCTAGGAACAGTGGGTCAACTGCCTTGTTCAGGGCAGAACAATAGATTTTAACCTTGGGGATTAGATCTTGCAACCTTTCTTACTATAGTCCAACGCTCTAACCACTAGGCTACCTCCTCCCCAGTGGGCTTGATGGGCTCCCCTGCCTTAAAGATATAGGGCAGGTAATCAAGGAGGTGATGGAGTCCAGGTGAGTAGTCATTATGCGCTGATGCGAGCATAACGATGGTGACAAGTTTGCGCCATAACGAGCAGCCTGGTGAGCTAGAGGTCGGGGAGGGGGGGGGGGAGCACAGTGACAGTACCCCCTCCCCGATGCGCAGCTCCAGCCTCAGGACCTGACTAAAAATGACGATCCCGGGGATCAGAAGTGGACCGGTTGCCTCGGTCAAGGCACGGGAACCTGTTCACCCAGCTGAGGCATGGGAGCCCATCGAGCCCGCTGAGGCATGGGAGCCCGTCGAGCCCGCTGAGGCATGGGAGCCCGTCGAGCCCGCTGAGGCATGGGAGCCCGTCGAGCCCGCTGGGCATGGAAATCCGACAAACCGGGTGAGGCCTCCCAGGTAGCTCCGGTTCGGACAACCGGACCCGACATCACCTCCAACACAAAAAAACCTCCCTGATGCTTTCCTATGGTGGGGCGTCATTCTGTAATGTGTTCGCTGGGAAGCAAGTTCAGGGAGTGAAACATTTAATAAACAAATGGAACAAAATCCAAAACAGGAAACAGAAACAATGACGCCTGGGGAAGGAACCAAAGGGAGTGACATATATAGGGCAGGTAATCAGGGCGGTGAGTGAGTCCAGGTGAGTGTCATTATGCGCTGATGCGCGTAACAATGGTGACAGGTGTGTGCCTTAACGAGAAGCCTGGTGACCTAGAGGCTGGAGAGGGAGTACACATGACAGTAGAACTATCCAAAGGTGCAGAATTATGGACAATTACTCTTTTTTTATTCATATTTCACCAAACACTTTCATACACATCAAATCAAATATTCTTCCTGATTATAAATACATAACAATGAGAATAAAAATAAGCACATTGTGTGTAGTATTCATTCATCAATATCATCACAATCCAAATCCATGTATTCAATACATAGGCTGGTTTGCTCATAGTTTTGTAGACTTTCCATTGGTGCACATAAACACAATCCACAATAGAAATAAGGAAAGATGAATACAATGTAGGAACACAACTGATATGAATGTCTAGGCCTCAATCCACACCAAAGTAAAGCTTTAAAATGGAAGGTCACGATGTTGGAGACACACACAGTGCATGCATGCACACACATACTCACAGAGAACACAGAAACATGCAGAACACAAAGTATAACGATGAACAGTAAATGTGTAAGCTGAATGGCTTCACACTTCTCCTTAGGTAACATGAAGGGTCTAGACCATTCATAAAATGTTCTTGAAATTGTGTCATTCTGTTTTCTTTCTTGCATAATATCATCCATATGAGGTTGTGTACGACTTTGACTGCAGTCCCACATGAAACAATACTACAGTTTGCTGTAGAATACTGTAGTAAACTGTAGTATACTGTAGAATACTATACTACACAATGTAGTGTCTCTCGATCGTGTGTAGCAATTACTATAGAATATTGTAGTACACTGTAGAATACAGCGATGAGATGTAAATACTACAGTATCCTACAGTCTGCAAAAACACTACCGTTTAATTATTGTAATACTATAGTTAAACTGTAGTGTTTAGTTTTCATATACCCTTTCCATATCCCAATTTGTACCACCCATAAGTGAGAAACCMACATGCCAAGTATAGACCATATATTGTGTTCACTACAGGTCATAGAAAAGAGCAGAATCACTAACTATTCATTCAGACCCCATTACCTACCTACCTTTTAAATTAAACCTTTATTTAACTAGGCAAGTCAGTTAAGGATTTGATCTAGCAACCTTTACGGTTACTGGTCCAACGCTCTAACCACAAGGATAKCTACAGGTTATGGAAAATGTGCTCTTTTTGTCACGCCCTGACCTTAGAGATCCTATATTATGTCTCTATTTGGTTTGGTCAGGGTGGGATTTGGTGTGGGTATTCTATGTTCTTTAGTTCTATTATTTGTATTTCTATGTTTTGGCCGGGTAGGGTTCTCAATCAGGGACAGTTGTCTATCGTTGTCTCTGATTGAGAACCATACTTAGGTAGCCCTTTTTCCCACCTGTCTTTGTGGGAGGTTAACTTTGTTTGTGGCACATASCCCTTAAGCTTCACGGTTGTTTTTGTATTGTTTATTGTTTTGATTGCGTCATCCTAATAAAAGGAATATGTACGCTCACAACGCTGCGCTTTGGTCCTGTTCCTTTGACGGCCGTGACACTTTTAGTATTTGCCAAGTAGGTTTCCTCAAGGAGAAAGCCCTCCTCTTCTATGTAAAAGATAATAAAAGAAAACACTACAGTATAATGTCAACAAAAACACAACAGTAAATATTACAGTYTACTGTAGTACAMCCCGCAAAACACTATAGTAACTACTATAGAATATACTATAGTTTATTAACTACAGTATACTACAGTATTTAACAGCCACTAACATTGAGTGGCTGCTGCCAACATACTGACTCAACTCCAGCCACTTTAATAATGTAAAAATGGATGTAAAAAATGTATCACTAGCCACTTTAAACACCTGGTATCAGTGCAAAAGTCCTCATCTCCTTTTCACCATAGAGGGGTTGTGTAGGGCAAAAAAAAAAACCGTGTCGATAACGTGATTTTATTGGGAATGTCTCATCGCATATTTTCCGTAGGTTGGCGCTTTTATCTGTTAGGAGGCATTATTTTCAACCCCTAAAAGGTTGTCTGACTCCCGCTGAACAATCTAATTAAGAAAATAAAAATCCCAAAAAATCATCCATTTAAAGATAGGGCACAGCTATCTATTTTCTTTGCATTGGATGGAATCTCAATCCAATCATCCGCCGACCTGTCACATCGAACCACTTCTGCACTGGCGTAAAGGTGAACAAGTAGAGCAATGTTGGTCACGCACCATGAGACATCCAAAAATCACGTATCAACGATATAAACGGTTTTGCCTCAAACCCATCTATGGAAAGAATGCATTACTCAACAGAATAATACAGTACCATTCAGGTCAAAAGTTTGCGAGACAGCACTTAACACCGCGCATAGGTCAATAGAGGGTTTTATCAAATTATTTTAAAGTATATTCTACATGATGTAGAAATACATATAGTGGGACCATTACATAAAACATTCATTAACAGCAGGAGGCCCAATCATACACTTTGTATCGATAAACAATTTTAAGTTTAAAGATCAAAAATAAAAAATAATATAGCTAGCTCTTTTATATTTGAGATTCATTCAAAGTAGCCAACGCTTTGCCTTTGATGAATTCTTATTGGCGCAGTTATCGAATCTAGATTCATTTGTTAATTCTCAAAACCAGGCTTCATAGGAATGCTTGTTCCAAAAAGTCATGAGGAGTTCCCACATATGCTTGAGCCACATGCTTATGGCTGCTATTTTCACCTTCACTCTGCGGTCACCAACTCATACCCAAACTATATCACAATAGGGTGTTGAAGATTGGGTGATGTGGAGGCCCAAGGTTCTTTGATCAGCACTGCTCCTTACTATCTTCCTTAGGCATTAATCATGCAGAACATACATTTTTTTATTGTGAAATCGGCATTAGTAGATTCAAACCTATAATCTTCTGTGCTCTATCATGGGAATTAGTCACTCTTTCCACTACTTCGGTCAAATAGCTTACACCAAGCGTGTTTTTTGGGTCAATTGTCTCTGTTCAAACATGAAATAGTCCTAGGCAAAAACCCCAGATGGGAATGGGCGTATCCCGCTAGCAGAGAAAATGACCTTGGTGGTAGGAGCAGCGATTAGCGATGGACTCAGGTTTTATTGGTGGGGCCGTGGGTGACATAATCGAGAAGCTTGGTATTTAATTTTAGTATATTACAGATCCCCATATTCAAAGGACAACAGCCTCACACTTCTCTATGATCAATGTGTTCAAGCCCTGACAAGTGCCAGCCACAAGACTTAGCCTGACTAGCCCCATCCGATGCCAACCCCACTATCCCTCCTGACCATGTCACTACATTCAGATGGATGTCCATTTCACGTTCAACCAAGCATATACTCTGTGTCCTCGGAGACGAGGGCGCGTTGGAACCAATCTCAATTTGGACACTTCACGAAGCAGGAGATCAAATTAAGGTGTAAGAGGAATTTCCAAAGCCAAAATCTATGCCATTGCTTGTGTTCTTTTGGCGCCAAGCAAGTCTTCTTATTAAATTGTTGTCACGCTTTGTGTGGCAATGCGCTACGAGCAAATGAAGGAGAGCAGCAATGGTTTTTTAATCAATGCAGATCTACAACTCCAAATGTAGAAATATGTAACAATTCTAGTAAAAAGAACCCTTGAATGAGTAGGTAGTGTCCAAGACTTTCGACTCTGGTTCTCTCTTCTAGGATGCCCCGAGTGCCGTTCGTAATGCACAATACTCGATCAACGAAGGTCCACCCGGGGACCAGTCGAAAGAAGGATTCATATATATGATAAGATCATTTCAAAACAAATTCCTTAGATTTGTTTTTGGGGGAATATCTGTTTGTATCCATGTAAGTGAATCTGTTATCAATTAATAATTTGGTATATAAAATTCTAAATCAAATAGCAAAATTATCCTCTGTATGACCTTGCGTAAAAAAGAGGGGAGATAGAGAAAGGAAAGAGGGAGAATGAGAAAGGAGAGGGGGAGAGAGAGAATGAAAGGAGAGGGGAGTGAGACAGTAGAGAAATGGAGACGGGGAGAGAGAAGAAGAAAGGAGTGAGGAGCGAGAGAGAAGAAGGAAAAGGAAGAGGGGTGGAGCAAGGAAAGGGTATTGAGGAGAGATGATTTAGTGAATTAAGGGGAGAAGGTGGGATGAGAGAAGGAGGTGTAAAAGCGGGCGGATGTGAGAAGGAGGGAAGGGAGAATGGGGGAGGAACGATAAATTGTTGGAGGGTTAACATGGATCATGAAAGGTAAGACAAAGAGCATGAAGAGAGATAAAATTACATGTATACCTGCAATACAGACAATGTTTACAACACAGACAGTCGGAAAAGTGGTGTGCAGAAACATTGATTATGAGATGAAATTGGCCTCAAACACTTTGTATAGCAGGAAACGAGAATCTATGCTGAGTACCATATAGAAATAGTCTCAACTTTTCGCGCTCACAATAGCCAGACTTATTGGAGGTATGCCAATTAAGTTTGATCTATAAAAATGTCAAGTTATAGATTCCCTCCTGTGAGTGTGAAACTCTTGTCCGTTTCCATGACTCTTAAATTGCGTGAGGAGTGAGCCAAGATCTAGTGATACTTCCTCCAACTGGGTGATTGTTCAAACAGACAGTGTTGTGGTTCATGCCGTCACCCTGAGCAGGGATTTCTGAGGTTACTGCTCACTGCAGAGGGACTTTTAGAAGATATCAACAGGTGTGGTTGAAGATGCAGTGTGTTTTGGTTAGACTGTGAGGCCAACTCAATGAGCTGTCATACCCTCTACCTTTACAATTTTCGCACCAGCTGCGCGCATGGAACTACAGTTCTTAGGCAGTCACTCAGATAGATTGTAATGAAAAAATGATGAACTTTGTCCACATGTATTGTAATCAGCCATGTTCTGTCGCAGTGACAAATCACGTGTGAATCACTGGAGTCCTAACTTTTTTAGGAAACCTACGTTCTTGATCAAAGTCTAGTCCCAAGTAAAGACTCAAAGCTGAAACACTACTACTTGACTAGCATCCATTGTTACCCATGTGGAGAAGGGTGTAGACAAGCCCTTGGTTCAAAATGTTATTTTCGTAACTCATAGAAATAACCATAGAGACACACTGGATCTAAGAGCTACAGCCAATAAGACGTCTAATGCAATACTTAGAAAGGAATGATAGGATTGCTCTAGGGATGTTAACGAACGCTGCTAGCTGGTGTCTAATTCTCTTCATCGCTCGTCCGCTTGTAGTGATCTCTTATCTTCTGCTCGCCAAGCTGTCATCATAGATGAGAGGACTATTTCTTCGAATTGAGGACATCTGTAGAATGTTGATACGAGACCTCCATATGTCATGGTGACCCGAAAGGTCAAGTTCACGTTTGTGCACAGAAAACGGGGTCCCTGTGTACGTTATCCGCCCCAAAGGATATGGAGGTGGTGACGTGGCGTGTGTCACGCGCTAAAGAGTGATGTACTAGGGGCCACGTCGCGCCACTGCCGCACTTGTACAACGTTTTGATAAGAACTGTGGTGATCATATGAAGGAAGAGTAGGTTCACAAATGAGATTTACCGCGAATGAGTGGTGTGTTAATAAATAATTCTTTGTATTATCTGTGAGTACAACAAGGGGAATTGGTGCGGTACCACAAATTCTATCTTTCCAGACTGTCTTGATCAGAGTCCACTATTGGCAATTTCATGGTAGGTAACGATGAGTGTTCCGCTCTATCAGAACGAACTGGTAGTCATCCAAGGACTTATTGACCACAGAACTAGATTATCAATCAGTGAAAGTAGGTCAACATCGTGCATGTTGCATTTACATCTGATATTAACGCAAGAAGATGCCTCATACATTTCGCTATGCAGAGCGCGGATAGTCTCATAGGAAGATTAGTTATTTGCATCATCTCCCTAGGCGCAGGTAGCATACCTCCCAACCCGACGACCAGGTATATCACTTCACTCATTTCCTCCTTTGTGTCCTCTGTGCGCGAACTTTCCATACCGTTGTGCTCTAATATTTTGAGTTGACAAATGAGTGAAAAGCTCGTGGAGGAAGGTTTACGATCACTGTAGCCATAGATATTACATTTTAACTCCCGTTTTTCACACAATAGTCGCGTTGTTACATTTTCAATCCTTAGTAGAGAACCGCAACTGTCTTAAGTTCAGTGTGTATGTGACCTACCCCACTTATTAGAAGAATGTAGAATAATAGTCATGAGGATAAGAGTAGAGAGAATGATTTAGTATATCATAGCTTTATTTCATTTCACTGCACATCTCCAGTCGGCTCAGTGAGGAGATTGTTACATTACACTCACAAACTTAGTGTATGAGACACATGGGACTGGTTGTAAAATATTTGTTAACTAGAGTCAGAGATTGTTTCAGGTAGCCTTCCACAATGCTCCCACAGGAATAAGACTTTTGCGCAGTGAATTTGGCCCATTCCTACTGACAGAGCTTTGGTGTACCCCTGAGTTCTAGTCTCCTGTAGCCGCCCTCTTTCTTGCCTGCCGATCACAACAGCCTTTTCAGTTCTTCCCACAAGGATTGGCCTGCGACAGTCGGACGTAGATATGGGTACAAGGAAAGTAGCTGATCGAGGTCAAGTGTGGGAGCGACTTTGTGATGGACACTTCCAATACCTGCATTTGTTGTCCTTGAGCCATTTTGTCACAACTTTGGAAGTATGCTTGGGGTCATTGTCATTTGGAAGACCCCATTTGCAACCACAAGCTTTAACTTCCTGACTGAGAGTGGTGTGAGGAAGGAGATTGCTTCAATATAATCCCACCCCATCCAATTTTCCGTATGATGCCATTCATTTTGTGCAGTAACACCAGTCCCTCCTGCAGCAAAGCACCCCCACAACATATGCTTGCTCACCTTTTACCCCGTGCCTCACAACGGCTTGGGATGGTGTTCTTCGGCTTTGCAAGCCTCCCCTTTTTCCAAACATAAACGATGGTCATTATGGCCAAACAGTTCGATTTTTGTTCATCAGACCAGAGGATAATTTCTCGGCGAAAAAGTAAAATCTAGTCCCCAATGTGCAGTTGCAAACAGAGTCATGCGCTGTTTTACTATGGCACTTTCCTTTCTGAGTTGCGGTCCTTTCAGGTTATGTCGTTAGCAGGACTCGTTTTACTGTGGATAAAGATAGCTATTGTGTCTGTTTCCCTCAGTATCTCAAGGTCCTTTGCTGTTGATTCTGGATTGACTATGCGACTTTTTCGTCCACACAAGTACATTAGATGCTCTAGGACACAGAACGCGTCTCCCTTTCTCTGATGCTGGTATTGACAGCTGCGTGGTCCATGTGTGTTTTATGCTGGCTTAGAGTTGCTTTGTACCCACCTGTCATAGAACGGGTACCTTCAAGGCCCGATACGTAAATGCCCAAGGTAACCAGGATTCGTCAGGAGGTCCTAATATTATTACCTTTTACTGCTGAGGTTCTTGGCATAGTATCTTATTGTTCGAGTCCTGTTCCAATGTTGTGTGTCCTTCAATCTCGACCATAAGAGTCGACTGAAGTTTGAAAGGTAGGTCAAGCTTTAAGATAGATATCATTCGCACGAGGTTACACAATTTGACCCCATACGAATAGTTTGATGTCAACTCTACGGCCGTAGCCAGAAGTACTAAAGCCATGACATAACCTAGTTACTTGAGAAGTTGTCCACAAGCTGTTTATCCAACGCACATCATGCAGTTAGGATGTATGTCCAAATAGGCTTACTGACCTGCCTTTTGGAATTGTCGCATCCAATTTGTTTCTCTTTAAGGAACAATTGTTGGGGAATGAAATCCACCATGTGGGATCATGCACAAAGTCAAGTGACGGTCCCTAAGCAGACTTTGCACCAAACCTCATCAGTTTGTTCAACAAAGATAACACTGTTGGAGTTGTCTGACACACACAAGATTTAATGACTCCAGACACATAAGTGTATGAAAACCTCGAACTTCAACTGTACGTAAGTATGTATAGGACTTATTCCAAGCAGCCA
The DNA here is from genome assembly GCF_002910315.2 of Salvelinus sp. IW2-2015. Lineage (NCBI taxonomy): Eukaryota > Metazoa > Chordata > Actinopteri > Salmoniformes > Salmonidae > Salvelinus > Salvelinus sp. IW2-2015. The sequence continues at coordinate 35,823,724 of NC_036863.1, read as the reverse complement.
GGATGAGGTTCCCGAAATGTAATACCGTGATTGACAATGAGATCGCAATGGCCAAGGTGTAAGACCCCTTCATAGTTTACCGCGACCAAACAAACACATAACAAATAACGAAACGAATCCGAAGCCTCGCTGTTGAACACGCGAACGCACAGGATTGTTCTGCATTGAGAGAAGCTCCGTGGTGGGAGGTACTGTTGAAGAGTGTGTGAACCCTGTGCAATATGTCCCTTCTCAAACCCTTAAATACAAGAGAGGAGTGGTTATGGCATTGTCCTGTCCGCCTTCTCACGTCTGGGCGTGCCCGAGCCCGATTACCCTGTTTCCTGCCTGATAATGTCCGGACGGAATTCAAAGTGTGTTCGACCAGACCCCCGCCGAGAGATGTGGGTAAGTCCCGCCCATTGCACACAGCCAAGTGTATAAGTCCCACCCTCCTGACCGTAGCTCACAGATAGAGGGATAGGGCTAGCACCTCTAGTTGGGGAGAGAGACGAATGGATAGAAGTTTAGACACCCATTATGCATGCAGATGCCCTGCACACACACATTGCAAGGCACTAGACGAAGGACTAGGGAGACTTGGTAATATGCAGCACTGGCTATCACATTCATTTGGGCACCCCGAACTGCAAGCCCTTGCACACAAATCTAACCATGACAAAGAGAAACATTGCCACCCACCACACACAACTCTTAGGCCTGAATCCGTTTGATAGCTGCCTTATGATCCCCTGGCACGATGCTATTAACCTACATTCATCATATCTAGACCTCTCGAGTAACACACAAACAGACGTGGATGTCTTTTTAGAACATATATGTATCAGGCGGACGTAAATGAGTACAGCCGAGAGTGTGGTGCCCTATTCTGGCTAAATGCTAGTGCGGGGCTGAGAACAAGGAAGGACAGCAAGCGTACACTTCTAGGGCGCGTTGTGTACGCAGCGGGCCTCTCACATGCGCCGTAACGCGGAAGGCTCCCACCTGGGTCCACGTCGCCTAAATTAAATTGGTAAAGAAACGCCGTCAAGAAGAGTATAACTGCCACCAGATGGAGACCCACGCAACAGAATGCAATCTATCTCCGCATATCGGGATACACACCGGATTTATGCCTTACGCCAGGGCTCTCTGCCATGTGAGCCTGTTGGTGATGATCTTCAGGATTACGTACTCTGAGCTGAAAATACAACATTCGCATCTCTGAAGAGTATGTCAGCGGTGCCTCTCATCCATTCATATTCCGCTGAACAAATGAGCCCAGCGACCTGTGCAACAACTTGCCAGTCCGGTCGAGTATCATATCCATGTGGGCGGTTGTGTTGTTATTAAGCCAGGTGGAGGAACTTTCGAACTCTTGTCACTTTACCATTGCGGAAGCCCTGACAAAATTTGATACCTTTTTAGCAAACTATCCTATATTACCACACAATACTCCTAGTAATTGTCCCTTCATTTGTTCTGTTCAACGCAAAATACATATCAAGTACGCTGCACTGTAAAAAAACCGCTTGTTAACCAATTCTTAATACTTTGTTGTCTCAAGATTAATAGCAACTCAAATGAAATTTTTCAGCACCAGCTAGCTAAATCTACGAACTAGATCTAGTCTTGCTGTAGCTAACAAGTTAGCAACAACAAATTGGAAATTCAAATTAATCATATCATTGTACCATTTTGCAATTTTCTGTTGAGAAACCTAGGTCATGACCCCAGAAATTAGCAGGATCGAGTGCGCACATTGCACAAATTCACATACGATGAGCCTATAACAACACTGCGATTACCTTCTAAGATTGGAGTGTGTGGACATGGATCTCTAAAGGTATCAGAACAATAATACAAAATGCTCTGACTTATGCCAGGTTTTGCTTCTAGCGACAACTACATACACTCAATTGTAATGTTGAATCATGTATACTGTTGGCTCTCTGCACATTTGTAGTCTTGTAATGATATGCAGCTCGAAAGCTGCCTAGTCGAATACTCATTGTGTTTTGACGAATATTATGTGGAACCAGCACTCAGTGTATAAAGATGCAGTCTGCAACAGCATAAAGTGCGTAATCCCAGCTACCTGTGATCATATAATGTTGTCCGATGTGGTGATTTTGCGACAATGTACTTAATGCTCCATCTATACGAATACCGACTAATGTAGTGAGATAGAGCTTTTTTGCTCAGATCTAATTGAAAAAGGTTGTCAATTCTTTAAGTCATTGACTACACTTGTTATCGAGTTTTGGGAGTCATTTTATTATATATTTCTATTCATTCATACAGTTACGAGTTATAGAGTGTCAAGAGTGCCCTTTGGCCCACACCTACCTCACTTCCAGGGCGCTTTATTCTAATGGTGATTATTACACATACTTATTTTCGTCAATTGCTGATATAGCGAAGACATCGAAACGCTGAAATCACCACGTATGGAATCATGTAGCAACCAAAGAAGTGTTAAACCAAATCTAAATATCATTTTTATATTTGAGATTCTCAAAGCCACCCTTTGCCATTGATGACAGCTTTGCAAACTCTTGGCAGTCTCGCAACCAGCTTCATGAGGTAGTCACCTGGAAATGCATTTCATAACAGGTGTGGCCTGTAAAAGTAATATTGTGGAATTTCTTTCATCTTAATGTTTTTGTGTGTGACAAGGTAGGGGTGGTTAACCGCCAGACAGAGTAGCTCGCTATGCTTTGGTAATTAATATGAGAATCCAGGAGTCTCCATAGTATGCAAGAACAGCTGTCATAATGTAAGAGAAGATACAGTCCATCATTACTTCCTAAGAGCAGGCACACGTGTTCTAGCAATGTTCTGGAACATTTCAAGAGAAACTTAAAGCTTTTCTTGCAAGCTGCAGACTTGATGAAAGAGGTCCTCAATGAAGGGGTTTGACTCTACAGAAGGAAAGACCCCAGGTTAATCCCTACTGCTGCAGAGGCCCAAAGAATTTCATCTTGAGTTGTACGCGTGTAGCCTCAGACTGGGACTTAACTCCAACATATATGCTCCAAGAGTTCAAGTAACAGACACTTCTCAAACATACAACTGGAATCTCAGGCCTCATGTACCGGAGCTATTGCTCTTGCAAAAGAAACTTGGACTTACTAATGGTAGCAGCCAATAAGAAGAATATCAGACTTGCTGGGGCAGACATGAGCAATGGACATTAGACTGATGGAAATCTGTCCTTTGTCTGATGAGTCCAAATTTTGGATAAATGTTGGCCTAACCGCGCCTGGTTCTTTGGGAGAACGCAGAGTGGGAACGGATGATCTCCAGCATGTGTAATTCCTCACCCGTGAAGCTAGAGGAGGAGGTGTGGAGTGTGTGGACGGGCTGCTGTCTCCGCGCTGGTGACACTGTCCAGTGCGCATGGATTTAGGTATATTAAGGGAAGCACTTAACCACGCACTCGCGCTACACCAGCTGGTAATCCTTGCCCACGCGATAAACGCATCCCCATTGCTGTTGACTAGCTTAGGTGCCGGACCTAATATTCGATCTGTTGTCTATACCTTTTCACGGAAATGGACTATGGTGTGGACCCTCAGTACACACAGTGCCTGCAGCTGTGTAAGGGGCTAATGTCTGACCCGAAGAGAGGAAGCGTGAGGAGTGCTGCACAAGATGACCTGGCCATCCAATCACCCAACCTCAATCCTAATTTGAGATGGTGTGGCGATGATGTGCGACGGCAGAGTGAAGCGAAACGGAACCAAACAAGTGCTCAGCATATGGTGGGAACATCCTTACAAGACTGTTTGGAAATGGCATGTCCAAGTGGAAGCTGGTTGACGATCCGCATTAGCTCTAATGAGTTGTTAGTTCTCTGTCTGCAACCAGTTGAGTTTGAGGTCCTTGTGTCTATTTCTATAATGTGCCGCTATATTATGTGGTGGCTACTTTGAAGATCTCAAAATATCAATATAAATATACTAATATCATCCTGATTTTTTAACACTTTTGTGGGCTTTGTTTTACTCCAACCGAATAATGACCGTCCAAATAATGTGTTTTTAGTGGATCCATCATCGATGCTCACTGATTCTTTCTCCACTATTATTCTAGCAACCTTGTTGGGAACCTTTAACCGTGGTCTAACCACTATAAGAAAACCAGTTGAATGAGGTGAGGGTAGTGTGTCAAGAGTCATTGGATTTCCTGAACTGGGCTGCTGTCTTACGCACCTCCATTCGATTATACTGGGGATCATTGAAATACCACCATATGTAGTTATAAATGGCCTTATGCCATGCTTAAATTCAACTGTCACACCACATGAAAACGCACCAAATAATGATATTAGAAGTGCTTTTTTGTTGATTGCCTCAAAATCACAATGTGTCTGGAACTGGGTAAATGTAAACATATGCATACTGTAATCATCCACGCTCAAGACTGAGTTAAATAACGAATAAGTGTTGTGTCTTACATCATAGAATGGATTGTATATTAACATCTAGCTCCCTCAGCTCTCACTGTGTCTATAATAATCTGAGAAGTCCTAGCGTTACAGCCTATCTTTAAACTCCCAGGCCCATACACATCAAGCAATGTTTTTTATCCAGACCGCATGAGATGGCGGGGGAGTCGATATCTGCAGTGTTCGTTTTATGCTTGTATTATCCAAACCCTGGGTGATTTGCCTCATAGTTGAAAGAGTGCCCTGGCTTAATAGATCCATAAATTAGTAATCTAGACTATAGTAAAAGCATGGACATCACACACACATAAAATCATAATGTTATATTAGGCAAGTGGAGCAAATTATAAAAGTAATTAATCAATAGTCTGACTGTAATAGCCATTATAGGGCTATATATGCAGCAGTAGCACACAAATGAAACGTTTCCAGTAGAAACTGTCCAAAATGACAATAGCTCATTTAAACCATAGACAGAGTGAGCAAGATTAATGGTAAATTGCCTCGTTCAAACTCAATGTACGTGCCAATGAGGATACATCCGCGAATCACCTATCCTCTGAAGCAAGCCCTAGATAATTCTCAATATATGAACATGAAGTGACCGGTCAGTGTCTGAGTAAGTTCTCACTTTGTGAGTTTTGGTGTTTACAGTGTTCAGGATATACAGACAAGAGGTTTGGCTATATCTATACTTCCATATTTCCAACTCCTATTTTTTGGATGAATGCAAGGGGGTATGAATATGAAAATTGTGGACACTACTGGAATCTGACAGACGTTGGTTTTTAACTAGAGAATAGAGTAATATAATCTAACTAACCCGTTATTTTACTGTTGATCTTACAGTAACATTCCTGAACACCCCACATACCCATATACATTATAAAATCAACCACTCAGTCCCAGAACTTATGCTAAATCTCTTAACCAATTAAAGATTTATCATGCAACCATGTTTTCATAGTCTGTCCTACTATATACAACACATCAAAGAGAAGAAGACACATAACCCAAATCAACGAGATGTAACTCATAGTCAATCACAAGACACTCATATATGATATATATCTAAACGCCACATTTAAGGGAAGTGCAATACGATATGAGATCTGACATAAAATGTTACAGCTCATTATCACATGCCAGTGGGTGTTGCACAATTGTGTGAGGAGTTACGTTATGACCCAGGTGGAAATTTTGAGGATTTTATTGATTCGGCGACTATTTAGTCTAATACCACTCACACCAAATCAAAACGACGATGAAGTATGCTGTCAAGGATGGAGACAATGACCTTCTAGGACACTTGCATGCAGTTCGACCACGGTATTTGGTATCCTGCTTGACGTTATCTGGATCACACTTTCACTTGAGTGGCTCTCGTCAGGTGCTTTTCAATCTACGACGTGATAAGATCGGGCAGTAGCCTCACCGAAATGCGTGCACTCACACTGTCTTCCTATGTTGAGACTATTTGTGTCGGATCTATGTTAGATGGTCTCCTATAGACTTATTCTATAAGTGGATCATGTAACCTGATTTCGAGTGCATTCGTGCAAGAAGGTGTTACTTGCTGTTGTGTCTGTATCTGTGTTAAGTTACGTGTCCAACGAAGTTGAGCTACCAATAGAGCGGCCCGCTGATCTCTAGGTTAGACAGGTCTCTGCTTATGAGTGATTGTCTTTCCAGGAACGTTGGCAAGGAGTGGGCCTGTATGCGAGCCGCAACAACAATTCAGCAGCAGCCACAACCTGCTGTTTAGGGTCGATCTCTCCTCCTTGTCGCTCGTTTGTGCAAGGAGGAGCAGGAGGAGCACTCCAGAATTCGGCAACAAATGACCTCCAGCACAGGCCACAAATGTGCATGGTGTCCTGCTCAAACGGTGTCAGAAAATCACATCAGACTCCACCCTTGTAGTTGGTCGTAGTTTAGCGCGGCCACTGATCTGTCTGTGCCAGCACAAGGTGGGTGTCTTGCGTCCTCCACGCCTCACCCGTGCTCAGGACGTTTGCATTTGCTAGTTATCGAACCCAAGACCTCCTGTGGTGTCAAATTTGCTAGGTCGCGCCCCTTGTGCCTTATCGAGCATTATACTGATGCAGGTTCACAACTGAGCACCTATGTACGACGCGTGAGCCAGAGTTCGGAGACGCCGTGGAGAGCACGTCTCTGCGTGCCTGCCATGAACACCATCTCTCCAGCATGACTGTTTCGGCCGTGTGGGATGCATGTCCTAGCGTCGTGGGGTGGCCATGTCTTTAGGGGCCTGTCACAGCCTCCATTGCCTTTCTGCGCCACGAGTTAGCCTGACTTGATTATTCGTTAAGGTACCCCGATAGTGAGATCCCCTCAGACCTACGCCTCCTGCGTGCCTCTGATACTCTTGACCCTAACTGGTCGTTCTGGTGCGGCTTGGCCCCTGGTTTCTTCCACATGCAAGACAATGCTAGAGCTCAATGTGGCTTGACGCAGCCTCGTGTAGGTCTGCAGTCCATCCTGCTGGCGAAAGTTAGAAGTCATCTTATAGTAGCTATATTGAGCGAGCTTGGCCGCCCGTTCCCCCCAACGTAACCCTGAAATGCACTATATGTAGTCGACCAATCGTGGGACAGTACACATTGCGTGCTACTGTCTGATTTCCAGATTTGGCACCTTTAGTACCTTCCTGTCCGTACCTAGTATCACCACCAACGGTCACACCATTTCGGCATACCACAGAACTGTCCAGTGAGTATGCGTGAGAGCTTTTAGCTCGTAGGTATTTGGAGGTAGATCTCTACACCGAGAGCTCGATATGCCGCCACAAAGTTTCCTCCTCATGCAGGGAGAATATTTTTCCCGTCTCCCAAGTGTTGGTAGTGTCCTGTATTGGAGTGTCATACACTGCATGGCATCAGTTTAGTAGCAGCCATATCACATCTCAGGTAGGTTTCGTATATGCAGATTGCCTTCTAACACCATAACGTAATTGCTTATGGCGAACTTTGTTTTTTTACCAGTGTCTAGAAATTGACATCGACAAGAATTAGTAGATTTCTATTGTAACTGTATGTGTGGTGTCGGTATATTCCCATTTAAATTTTTGGAGCAGTCGAGCATAAATCAGACTCCATAGGGTTGATACAATACTCATGAACTGTAAATCCCTATGCAGTGCCAATAATAACTCTTGTTGATCGCTGATTCTGTTGTCCACCAAGTCAATACGCATCTCAGTGTCAAAGAAGCCATACTTTTAAGTAAGAGCTGAAAGTACCGCACTTGGGAGTAAATGTATCTAGATAAAGCATTGGCACTTTTCAAGCCTCATCTGGCATATTTTTGTCCAACAATTGTCAGGTCACCTGACTCGCAATGGCTCTTTAATAGTATGTGATGGGTTTCGCTGTACTTGTAGTTGCTAGCCTAATTCTATTTAAGTCTATTTTCCTTACAGATTCTCTAAGAGCTTAGGTGTTAGTGTGGGTCCTGCGCGAATTTTGATCACTAGAACACATTAATTTTCGGACAGCTCTTCTTTTTCTAATTGGTTTCTCTCTTACAAGCAATCAGCAATTCACCTTATGCATCCTTCGCGAGTAATCCCAAAGTACGTTACGTTGATCAGTGCTTAGTGAGAGTATATAATTTTGTGCCGACAGCCCTTAGACTTGTAAATGGATTACACTTTAGAAAGTAAACCTACCTAAACAACCGTGGCGCCGTAAGTAAGAAATTTCAACTCGTTAGTTGCTAACTCTTCCCCGTCTGTCTGTTCACTCCGAGGACCAGTATCTGTGACAGAGAAAAGATGTGCCAGGGTCTGTGGGGGTAAGGAGGATCGGCCGATCCTCTTCGAGAGAGGAGTTTCCTTCCAAAGACATTTCTCCCTGTCTTTAAGCGCATCCCACATTTTCCCTGGTGTTGTTGTTCGTGGTCGGTTGTCCATTCCTGGGGCCGCTGGCTTCTGACAGGTTTTTTATCCCGCTGGTGGCGTAGCTGGCGGGTAGGCTATATGGAGGGACGTGGCAGGAGTGCGCCTATCACCCCTCTTCTCTTTAACTATTTCTTGCTCCGGTGCAGAGGTCCAGCGGCTATCAGGGTTGGGAGGTCGATGATCTCTCCTCACAACACCAGGGAAGACCCAGAGGAGGGCAGATGGACAGGAGGAGGTATTTTTTTTTTATGTTCCGGTCGTAGCTGGACTGAGGAAAGGAACGGGGCGGCGGGGCTTACTACGGGACTGGGTCGAATTGAAGAAGGATGGGGGTGTGTGGTCGTGTATGAGGGCATTGCGTGTGAAATTATGTTGGCGCTTTAAATCGGGATTTCTTAAGGAACACCTGGATTTCAGTCTTTTTCCAGAGAATTTTTTGAGAAAGGGGAACGACGGAAGTGTCATAGCCCTTCTCAGCCCAACGGGGTAACACGAAGTAAAAAAAAATCAGACGATAACTCCTAAAGCATTACTGGCCAGCAACTGAGACCGCTTGAAGTGAGAGAGTAGTTCGTGCTGAAGGTGTTGTAGAATATAGGGGGGAGTAAAAAATCGGGCACATGTTAAGGAAAAGAGTGTTTGGAATGCTATAGTGGCAAACGAGCCAGACCTCCAATCCATTGAGAATCGTGGTATGACTTAAAGATTACTGTACAGCAGCAGAACCCATCCAACTTGAAGGAGCTGGAGCAGTTTTGCTTGAAGAATGGAAAACCCAGTGGCTAGATGTGCCAAGCTTATAGAGACATACCCAAGAGACTTTCGCTGTAAAGGTGGCTCTACAAAGTATTGACTTTGGGGGGTGAACAGTTATGCACGCTCAAGTTTTCGTTGTTTTGTCTTATTTCTTGTTTGTTTCACATAAAAAATATTTTGCATCTTTCAAAGGGATAGGCATGTTGTGTAAATCAAATGATACAAACCCCAAAAATGTATTTTAATTTCAGGTTGTAAGGCAACAAATAAGGAAAAATGCCAAGGGAGGTGAATACTTTCGCAAGCACTGTAAACATAAATCGGGAAACTCAAATTAGTATGATATGTTACGTTTGGTAGGTTACATACGACAGAAGGTTACTTAAAGGTGCAATATGCTGAAATCACTCCGCCAGTTCTGGTCACTAAAATTCTAATAGTTTGCCTATTTCTATAAGGACAAGACCTCAGATGCAGACCGTGTCGAAGTAACGTTTATTGCAGCAACAGAGGCAAAGGTACAGGACGGCAGGCAGGCTCAGGTCAGGCAGTGTCGGAAATCCAGATGGGGCAAAGGTACAGGGCGGCAGGCAGAGTCAGGATCAGGTAGAGTGTTCAGGCGGGCAGGTTCAGGGTCAGGACAGGCAAGGGTCAAAACCAGGAGGGTGTGAAAAAGAGAGGCTGGGAAAAGCAGGAGCTGACAGGACAAATGCTGGTAAGCTTGACAAACAAGACGAACTGGCAACAGACAAACAGAGAAACAGGTCTATACACAGGGGATAATGGGGAAGAGGGGCGACACCTTGAGGGGGGTGGGACAATCAAAAGACAGGTGAAACAGATCAGGGCGTGACAATTTCAGTTTATGTGACAGAACAAGCAGTCATTGTGTCAATAATCAGTGTACCATCTAAAATAAGGAACTCAATAAAGTCCAATAGCCAACAAATACATGTGATTTCCTGTGTGTAGGGAACTGCCCATGGTGCTGGTAGAGCACAGTGAGATTTTGTGCCATTGAACCTGTCACCTCTTGGTCAAAAGCATTTTTTTTACTTTTATGTTTGTGGTTTAGTGTGATATAAGCAGAATTCGATATATCCAATGCAAGAGAACTCAATTACGCCCTGGGTATAGCGCATATGGGTATGTTTCATCACTGAAATGATGAATATATGGTGGTTTTCTTTGTAGCCTATTGGTTTTCGTGGTTGTAAATGAACTGTACTTATTGGAAACATGTTTATGGTAGGCTGTCATTGCTTAATTGATTATGTGGGTCGAATTTGATTCACAGAAGTGTATTTTGGCATATCACAACGTATTACTGAACTCGTGAGCAAAGCGGCATTCATTTCTATTTTTGAAACAGGCTGTATAGGCCTATTTATTTGCAAGACAGCTGTGCATGTCTGCATCTCACTGTAATAAGCTTTAGGCTATGTTTTGGTATTTGGATCTCCATTTGCCCTTTGTTTACGCATATATTACTATTAATGTAACTAGCCTAAATATAAATTGTGTCATGCCTTACATATCTGATATTTTGTCTACTAGGCCTACCACTTGCACCGCTGTTTTGTTCAAAAGCACTCAGTGATCTCAGAATCTCTGCATTTGAACTTTATGTTTGTGGTATAGCGTGATTATACACTGAGTGTAGAAAACATTAAGACCATCTCTAATACTGATTTGCACCCACCTTTTGCACTCAGAACAGCATCAATTCATCGTGGCATGGACTCTACAGGTGTCGAAGGCATTCCCAGGGATGCTGGCCCGTGTTGACTTCCAATGCTTCCTACTGTTTTGTCAAGTTGCCGAAAGTCCATTGGGTGTTGTCCATTCTTTGTAACGATGTGCGCTGAGAAGTCGGGAAGCAAGTTCAGGGAGTGTTTATAATAAATAAATGCAACATAATACAAAACAAGAACCTCAACAACGTGCAGACAGGAAACTGAAACAGAACATGACGCCTGGGGAGGAACCAAAGCGAGTGACACATATAGGGCAGGTTATCAAGGAAGTGATGGAGTCCAGGTGAGTCTGACGTCGCGCAGGTGGCGTAACGATGGTGACATGTGTGCCGAATAACGAGCAGCCTGGTGACCTAGAGGCAGAGAGGGAGCCACGTGATAATCTTGATACACACTGGAAACTGTTGAGGTGAAAAACCAGCAGCGTTGCAGTTCTTGACACAACCGGTGCCGCCTGGCACCTACTACTATACCCGTTCAAAGGCACTTAACTCGTGTGTGGTAGTCATGTTTTTGTTATCCACTACTATAAGCGGGTCTAATGGACTCACAACATTATGGGTTTAAAAAAAAATACAGCCATAACAATTTATGTAAAAAATACTTCATATTTAATCTTAGATGTTGACTTATATCAATTACAAGCATTATAGACAGTATACATGGTTAATATTTGCCATTTACTCTGCTAGATCACATTCATCAATAAAATGTCAAATCAAATCAAGTTGTATTGGTCCATACACATGGTTAGCAGTGTTAGCAGTGTTGCGCGAATGCTTGTGCTTCTAGTTCGATTATTTCAATTATGCTCAAGACATGGGTGGGAAAATCTGTTTATCTTGAACAATATATAAGTTAAACAAGGTTTTCATCACTACTGATATGTATTGCTTCGAACAGAACAAATTGGAAGGACAAATTTTCTTAGAGTATTTTTATGGAATGATACATGACCCCATTGAATACAAATTAAGCGCCGGTCTACACCCCACATGAGGGACTGAGTTGTTGGTTATGTGGGTCAGGCGGATGGGGCACCAGCCCTCCTCCTGAATCTCTCACAGTGGCTGCAAAAGCTGGAGTCCTTGGATAGTTGACTCTCTAGATTTGAGGTCTTACCAATGCATTACCCAGTCCTCTCGGGAATGAGCCGTCTCCTCTGGAGCTTCCCTCTGTTCCAATCTGGGTTCAACGCTTTCCAGATGACACACGCGTTGTACGCCGAGATGTCAAGATGTTGAAGAATATCACGTGGCGCATAGGGTTTCTTCTTTTGCAGCTGTAGCCAATTACCAACTTGTCTAAATTGTCCACTTCTCCTTGTGTGGCATTGTAATGTTTTTTGATGTTCCTGGCCACAGATTCTCCCACCCCTATGCAGCGTGCTCATGATTACCACTTTTTGCCTTTCTTTGGCATGTAGGACACTAGGGACGTGTCAGCCATGACACAAACTTAGAGGAATTGATAGGCCTGTTCAGTGTTTTCACACAGCTGAGTGGGGGCTCTGGCTTGTTTTTTCGTACTGTTCCTACCACATCAGCTTCCTCTTGAGAAGTTCCTGTCCCAGCTTGTGGGAAGTAAAAATATTGCATGTGTGTTGCGGCCATGGAGTCCTGTGTCACATCAGGGAAAACCCATATCCTTGGTTCTTCTCAGGGGCTCCTCCATCTGGCTTCCTGTACACCTTGCAAGTTCCCAATCATATGCTGAAGCAGCAACACAGGCAGCCCAGATCTTGATTCATTTTTTGTGGGTTTTGATGGTATGTACTGCCTGAAGGGCAGCGGCACATAAATGGCATAAGCTGCTCATCAACAGTAACTTTGGGCCCAGGGTAGTAAAACAGGGGAGGCGGTCCACCACTTGTCCCAACTGACCTGATTGCAGCTAGTTTGTCTCTCTGCCGCCGAGCTGGTCTGGTGTCCCGTTATCAAGGGGAAATACTGGAAATAATGTGGAAGTTTTCCAGAGACATTGTTGCACAGAAATGTTCTCTACAGTTTTGCATCAAAGGGATTCTGTGGATTCCCATTGGATCTGAACACAAGCAAGGATAAGAACCCCAAAGTAGTCCATCTCCTTCCATGTCTCTCCAAAACACAATTCCTCAAAATTAGTGCAGTCCAGAATGATTTTCAGAACACTTTATGTCCTCCACATGAGTAACGAGATCACGTTGACCTGGTTGCATCCTTATCACATTGGCAGCCATGCGCGGTGGCTCATTCCTTGGGCAAGAAGACCATTAAATTTCACCTTTTTTATAAATATGTCCCATCTGTTCTGTTGTATATCTACCATTGATCTTGAGCGCTGTGGAGTGGAGTACATCCACTTAGGGTGACCAGACGCCACTCACCAGCTGACCTTTGCTGATAAACGTACACAGGTGGATTCCCCAAGATCAATTCAATTATCTTCTCTCAAAACTGAATAATACACCATATGAGGGATACATCACATCTATTGGTCAAATTGACTTACCATGACTAACCAGGTCTGTCAGTAGAAATATTTGACGAAGGGTCCCGCCACATGAGAACCTCAGTAGTCATAATAGTACTTTGAGCTGGTAAATAGAATAGGACAGTGTCCACGTGATTGTGTCCTGCTGAAATCCTGTGACAAAGTCATTTTCTTGAGCTTATCATGACTGCCTAAGAACTGTAGTTCCATGCATGAGCGTGGGCGAAATGTAAAGGTAGAGATGACAGCTCATGAGTTGGCTCAACAGTCTAACCAACCACTTTAGTCAACAACACCCTGTTTATTTTGTCCCTCCCAGACAGTACCCAGAACTGCTCAGGTGGGCATGAAGACAACACTGTCTGTTGAAATCACCAGGGAGATCACAGACTTGCCACTCATGGCTATTAAAGTCTCCATGGAAACGGACAAGAGTTCACACCACAGAGGAATCTATATTGACTTTGTTTCACTTGGTTGCTCCAAAGGGCAGAACGCAAGTGAGACATTTATAGGGTTCTTATACAGTGAGGCCATTATGATATACAATTTCGATACCACTTTTCCACTGTTCGTTGTGTAAATCATTGTCTGTATTGCAGGGTATACATGTACATTATCTCTCTCATTCTCTTGGTCTTCACAAACACACTATCTCCCTCCTCCCTTTCCTTCTCTCTCCCCTCTCCCTTTCCTTCTCTCTCCCCTCTCCCTTTCCTTCTCTTCCCTCTCCCTTCTTCTTCCCTCTCTTTCCTTCTCTCTCTCGCCTCCTCATCCTTTCTTCTCTTCTCCCCGTCTCCATTTCCTTCTGTCTCTCCCCCTCTCCTTTTCATTCCTCTCTCCCCTCTCCCTTTCTCTATCTCCCTCTTCTGTTTTACGAAGGTCATACAGGGGATAATTTTGCTATTTGATTAGAATTTTTATATAAAATTATTATATTGATAAACAGTTTCACTACATGGAACAACAGATAGTCCCCCAAAAACAAATCTAAAGGAAGTTTGTTTTGAAATGTCTATCATATATATGAATCCTTTTGACTGGTCCCGGGGACCTTCAGACGAGTATTGTGAGGCCTGGGGGCATCCTAGAGACCAGTCGAAAGTTTGGAACAACTACTCATTCAAGGGTTTTTTTCTTGATTTTACTATTTTCTACATTGTAGATTGTAGATTGCATGAATCAGGCCTTCATGGTCGAATTGCCACTACAAAAAGGACAACAATAATAAGAAGAGACTTGCTTGGGCCAAGAAACACAAGCAATGGACATTAGACTGGTGGAAATCTGTCCTTTGGTCTGATGAGTCCAAATTTGAGATTTTTGGTTCCAACCGCCGTGTCTTTGTGGACACAGAGTAGGTGAACGGATGACATCCTCGTGAAGCATGGAGGAGGTGTGATTGTGTGGGGGTGCTTTGCTGGTGACACTGTCAGTGATGTATTTAACATTCAAGGCATCTTAACCAGCATGGCTACCACAGCATTTTGCAGCGATACGCCATCCCATCTGGTTTGCGCTTAGTGGGACTATCATTTGTTTTTTTGACAGGACAAATGACCCAAAACGCCCTGTGTAAGGGCTATTTGACAAGAAGGATAGTAAGGGAGTGCTGCATCAGATGACCTGGCTCCACATTCACCCAACCTCAACCCTATTGAGATGGTTTGGGATGAGTTGGACCGCAGAGTGAAGGAAAAGCAGCCAACATGTGCTCAGCATATGTGGGAACTCCTTCATGACTGTTGGAAAAGCATTCCTCATGAAGGTTGAGAGAATGTCAAGAGTATGCAAAGCTGTCATCAAGGCAGAAGGGTGGCTACTTTGAAGAATCTCAAATATAAAATATATTTTGATTTGTTTAACACATTTTTACTACATGATTCCATATGTGTTATTTCATAGTTTTGATGTTTTCACTTTATTCTACAATGTAAAATAAGTTAAAATAATGAAAAACCCTGAATGAGTAAGTGTGTCCAAACTTTTGACTGGTACTGTATGTATTCGTGAGAGTCTCATCTTCCATAGAGGGGTTTGTAGGCTAAACCGTTCGGACGCTACAGATGATTGTGTAGAATACTGTTTGGATGTCTCATGGTCTGACCAACATTGCTCTAACTGTGTCACTTTCACCGCAGATGCAGAAGTGTTTCATACAGTCGGCGGATGAGGTGGATTGAGATCCATCCAATGCAAAAAATAGATACTGTGCCTCTACTTAAACTGAATAGATTTTTATGGGGATTTTTTTATTGTGCTAATTGGATTTCAGCGGAGTGCAGACATGACCTTAGGTTAGAAATAATTGCCCCTAACAGTATAAAAGTGTCTTTTCCAAGCCTACTGAAAATGTATGCGGGTGTTAATGCATGTCTAGACTATGGAGGACGGTTTTTGTCAAATTAAAGTTTATGGAAAATGTTGGCATTTCCACTGAATAGATTTTTGTTTATATCCACATGAAAAAATACTATTGTTAAAAAGCTGTAGTGTTTTTGTGGACTGTATTTGTTTTGGACGTGTGGTATACTGTATTTTTTCCTATATAGTTTTTGCAGATATTACTGTAATAGACTATAGTATTTACAGTGTATATTGTATAAATAATCAAATAAAATAAAATTTATTTTATTTGTCACATACACATGGTTAGCAGATGTTAATGCGAGTGTAGCGAAATGCTTGGCTTCTAGTTCCGCAATGCTAAATAACCAACGAGTAATCTACCCTAACAATTTCACAACAACTACCTTATCACACAAGTGTAAAGGGATGAAGAATATGTACATAAAAATATATGAATGAGTGATGGTACAGAACGGCATAGGCAAGATGCAGTAGATGGTATAGAGTACAGTATATACATATGAGATGAGTAATGTAGGGTATGTAAACATAAAAAGTGGCATTGTTTTAAAGTGGCTAGTGATACAGTATTACATAAGATGGCAAGATGCAGTAGATGGTATTGAGGACAGTATATACATATGAGAGAGTAATGTAGGGTATGTAAACATTATATTAAGTGGCAATGTTTAA
>NC_036863.1:35803223-35807321 GCF_002910315.2 Salvelinus sp. IW2-2015 | reverse complement strand
GAATATTGGATAAATAATCAAATAAAATAAAATTTTATTTTATTGTCACATACACATGGTTAGCAGATGTTAATGCGAGTGAGCGAAATGCTTGCGCTTCTAGTTCCGACAATGCACTAATAACCAACGAGTAATCTAACCATAACAATTTCACAACAACTACCTTATACACACAAGTGTAAAGGGATGAAGAATATGTACATAAAAATATATGAATGAGTGATGGTACAGAACGGCATAGGCAAGACTGAGTAGATGGTATAGAGTACAGTATATACATATGAGATGAGTAATGTAGGGTATGAAACATATAAAAGTGGCATTGTTAAAGTGGCTAGTGATACATGTACAGTAATCCCTCGTTTATCGCGGGGGTTACGTTCCGAAAATGACCCGCGATAAGTGAAATCCGCGAAATAGAAAACTTTTTTTTTTTTACAATTAGCAACTATTACATGTATACAAATACAGTGACTCACGTGTAGGCGTTTCGTCGACATTATGGGTTTAGGAGATGTTCGAAATTACAAGATAAATTTGGCCAACTTAATGTAAATTTGCCAAGCTGTTTATGTACTACACATAACTGCACGAGACGACAAAATGATAGCACAATTCGTAGCATGTTTTGATACAAGAAGCGGGAGTGAGTTTTAGCGAATCAGAATGCAGAGCACAATGCACCAAAAAAAAAAAAAAAATGCATTATGAAAATCCGCGAAATAGCGAATCCGCGATAAGTGAACCGCGAAGTGGCGAGGGATCACTGTATTACATAAAGATGGCAAGATGCAGTAGATGGTATTGAGGACAGTATATACATATGAGATGAGTAATGTAGGGTATGTAAAACATAAAAAGTGGCATTGCTTAAAGTGGCTAGTGATACATGTACAGTAATCCCTCGTTTATCGCGGGGGTTACGTTCCGAAAATGACCCGCGATAAGTGAAATCCGCGAAATAGAAAACTTTTTTTTTTTTACAATTAGCAACTATACATGTATACAAATACAGTGACTCACGTGTAGGCCGTTTCGTCGACATTATGGGTTTAGGAGATGTTCGAAATTACAAGATAATTTGCCAACTTAATGTAAATTTGCCAAGCTGTTTTATGTACGTACACATAACTGCACGAGACGACAAAATATAGCACAATTCGTAGCATGTTTTGATACAAGAAGCGGGATGAGTTTTTAGCGAATCAGAATGCAGAGCACAATGCACAAAAAAAAAAAAAAATGCATTATGAAAATCCGCGAAATAGCGAATCCGCGATAAGTGAACCGCGAAGTGGCGAGGGATCACTGTATACAAAGATGGCAAGATCAGTAGATGGTATTGAGGACAGTATATACATATGAGAAAGATAAGTAGTATGTAAACATGATATTAAGTGGCATGTTTAAAGTGGCTAGTGATACATTTTTTACATCCATTTTTACATTATTAAAGTGGCTGAGAGTGAGTCAGTATGTTGGCAGCAGCCACTCAATGTTAGTGGCTGTTAAATACTGTAGTATACTGTAGTTAATAAACTATAGTATATTCTATAGTAGTTACTATAGTGTTTTGCGGGATGTACTACAGTATACTGTAATATTTACTGTTGTGTTTTTGTTGACATTATACTGTAGTGTTTTCTTTTATTATCTTTTACATAGAAGAGGAGGGCTTTCTCCTTGAGGAAACCTACTTGGCAAATACTAAAAGTGTCACGGCCGTCAAAGGAACAGGACCAAAGCGCAGCGTTGTGAGCGTACATATTCCTTTATTAGGATGACGCAATCAAAACAATAAACAAACAAAAACAACCGTGAAGCTTAAGGGCTATGTGCCACAAACAAAGTTAACCTCCCACAAAGACAGGTGGAAAAGGGCTACCTAAGTATGGTTCTCAATCAGAAGCAAACGATAGACAACTGTCCTGATTGAGAACCCTACCCGGCCAAAACATAGAAATACAAATAATAGAACTAAAGAACATAGAATACCCACACCAAATCCCACCCTGACCAAACCAAATAGAGACATAATATAGGATCTCTAAGGTCAGGGCGTGACAAAAAGAGCACATTTTCCATAACCTGTAGTATCCTTGTGTTTAGAGCGTTGGACCAGTAACCGTAAAGGTTGCTAGATCAAATCCTTAACTGACTTGCCTAGTTAAATAAAGGTTTAATTTAAAAGGTAGGTAGGTAATGGGTCTGAATGAATAGTTAGTGATTCTGCTCTTTTCATACCACTGTAAATACTATAGTCTATTACAGTAATATCTGCAAAAACTATATAGGAAAAAATACAGTATACCACAGTCTGCAAAACAAATACAGTCCACAAAAACACTACAGCTTTTTAACAATAGTATTTTTTCATGTGGGAGTGGTATAAACAAAAATCTATTCAGTGGAAATGCCAACATTTTCCATAAACTTTAATTTGACAAAAACCGTCCTCCATAGTCTAGACATGGCATTAACACCCGCATACATTTTCAGTAGGCTTGGACAAAAGACACTTTTATACTGTTAGGGGCAATTATTTCTTAACCTAAGGTCYATGTCTGCACTCCGCTGAAATCRAATTAGCACAATAAAAAAATCCCCATAAAAATCWATCAGTTTAAGKTAGAGGCACAGTATCTATTTTTTTGCATTGGATGGATCTCAATCCACCTCATCCGCCGACTGTATGAAACACTTCTGCATCTGCGGTGAAAGGTGACACAGTTAGAGCAATGTTGGTCAGACCATGAGACATCCAAAAATCAGTATCCGAACGGTTTAGCCTACAAACCCCTCTATGGAAAGATGAGACTCTCACGAATACATACAGTACCAGTCAAAAGTTTGGACACACTTACTCATTCAAGGGTTTTTCATTATTTTAACTATATTCTACATTGTAGAATAATAGTGAAAACATCAAAACTATGAAATAACACATATGGAATCATGTAGTAAAAATGTGTTAAACAAATCAAAATATATTTTATATTTGAGATTCTTCAAAGTAGCCACCCTTRGCCTTGATGACAGCTTTGCATACTCTTGACATTCTCTCAACCAGCTTCATGAGGAATGCTTTTCCAACAGTCATGAAGGAGTTCCCACATATGCTGAGCACATGTTGGCTGCTTTTCCTTCACTCTGCGGTCCAACTCATCCCAAACCATCTCAATAGGGTTGAGGTTGGGTGAATGTGGAGGCCAGGTCATCTGATGCAGCACTCCCTTACTATCCTTCTTMGTCAAATAGCCCTTACACAGGTGTTTTTTGGGTCATTGTCCTGTCAAAAAACAAATGATAGTCCCACTAAGCGCAAACCAGATGGGATGGCGTATCGCTGCAAAATGCTGTGGTAGCCATGCTGGTTAAGTYTGCCTTGAATGTTAAATACATCACTGACAGTGTCACCAGCAAAGCACCCCCACACAATCACACCTCCTCCATGCTTCACGACGGGATGTCATCCGTTCACCTACTCTGTGTCTCACAAAGACACGGCGGTTGGAACCAAAAATCTCAAATTTGGACTCATCAGACCAAAGGACAGATTTCCACCAGTCTAATGTCCATTGCTTGTGTTTCTTGGCCCAAGCAAGTCTCTTCTTATTATTGTTGTCCTTTTTGTAGTGGCAATTCGACCATGAAGGCCTGATTCATGCAATCTACAATCTACAATGTAGAAAATAGTAAAAATCWAGAAAAAACCCTTGAATGAGTAGGTGTGTCCAAACTTTCGACTGGTCTCTAGGATGCCCCCAGGCCTCACAATACTCGTCTGAAGGTCCCCCGGGACCAGTCAAAAGGATTCATATATATGATAGACATTTCAAAACAAACTTCCTTTAGATTTGTTTTTGGGGGGACTATCTGTTGTTCCATGTAGTGAAACTGTTTATCAATTAAATAATTTTTATATAAAAATTCTAAATCAAATAGCAAAATTATCCCCTGTATGACCTTCGTAAAACAAGAGGGAGATAGAGAAAGGGAGAGGGGGAGAGAGAGAATGAAAAGGAGAGGGGGAGAGACAGAAGGAAATGGAGACGGGGAGAGAGAGAGGGAAAGGGAGTGAGGGCGAGAGAGAGAAGG
>NC_036863.1:35780335-35801274 GCF_002910315.2 Salvelinus sp. IW2-2015 | reverse complement strand
TGTTTGTTTTGGTGGTTTTACTTTTATGTTGTGTTTGGTGATGTATAAGGCAGAATTCGATATAATCCAATGCAAGAACTCAATTACGCCCCTGGGTATAGCGACATATGGGTATGTTTCATCACTGAAATGATGATATTATGGTTTTCTTGTAGCCTATTGGTTTTCGTGGTTGAAATGAACTGTACTTATTGGAAACTGTTTATGGTAGCTGTCATTGCTTAATTGATTATGTGGGTCGAATTTGATTCACAGAAGTGTATTTTGGCATATCACAACGTATTACTGAACTCGTGAGCAAAGCGGCATTCATTTCTATTTTGAACAGGCTGTATAGGCCTATTTATTGGCAAGACAGCTGTGCATGTCTGCATCTCACTGTAATAAGCTTTAGGCTATGTTTTGGTTATTTGGATCTCCATTTGCCCTTTGTTTACGGCATATATTTACTATTAATGTAACTAGCCTAAATATAAATTGTGTCATGCCTTACATATCTGATTATTTTGTCTACTAGGCCTACCACTTGGCACCGTGTGTTTGTTCAAAAGCACTCAGTGATCTCAGAATCTCTGCATTTGAACTTTATGTTTGTGGTATAGCGTGATTATACACTGAGTGTAGAAACATTAAGACCACTTCCTAATACTGAGTTGCACCCACCTTTTGCACTCAGAACAGCATCAATTCATACGTGGCATGGACTCTACAAAGGTGTCGAAGGCATTCCCCAGGGATGCTGGCCCGTGTTGACTCCAATGCTTCCTACTGTTTTGTCAAGTTGGCCGAAAGTCCATTGGGTGTTGTCCATTCTTTTGTAACGATGTGCGCTGAGAGTCGGGAAGCAAGTTCAGGGAGTGTTTATAATAAATAAATGCAACATAATACAAAACAAGAACCTCAAACAACGTGCAGACAGGAACTGAAACAGAACAATGACGCCTGGGGAAGGAACCAAAGCGAGTGACACATATAGGGCAGGTTATCAAGGAAGTGATGGAGTCCAGGTGAGTCTGACGTCGCGCAGGTGGCGTAACGATGGTGACATGTGTGCGCCATAACGAGCAGCCTGGTGACCTAGAGGCAGAGAGGGAGCACACGTGATAATCTTGATACACACTGGAAACTGTTGAGCGTGAAAAACCCAGCAGCGTTGCAGTTCTTGACACAAACCGGTGCGCCTGCACCTACTACTATAACCGTTCAAAGGCACTTAACTCGTGTGTGGTGTCATGTTTTTGTTATTCACCTACTATAAGCGGGTCTAATGGACTCACAACATTATTGGGTTTAAAAAAAATACAGCCATAACAATTTATGTAAAAAATACTTCATATTTAATACTTAGATGTTGACTTATATCAATTACAAGCATTATAGACAGTATACATGGTTATTATTTGCCATTTACCTCTGCTAGATCACATTCATCATAAAATGTTCAATCAAATCAAGTTGTATTGGTCGCATACACATGGTTAGCAGATGTTAGCAGTGTTAGCAGTGTCGCGAAATGCTTGTGCTTCTAGTTCCGATTATTATCAATTATGCTCAAGACATGGGTGGGAAAATCGTGTTTATCTTGAAAAATATAAAGTTAAAACAAGGTTTTCATCACTACTGATATGTATTGCTTCGAACAGAACAAATTGGAAGGACAAATTTTACTTAGAGTATTTTATGGAAATGATACATGAGCCCATTGAATACAAATTAAGGCCGGTCTACACCCACATGAGGGACTGAGTTGTTGGTTATGTGGGTCAGGCGGATGGGCACCAGCATCCTCCTGAATCCTCCTCACAGTGGCTGCAAAAGCTGGAGTCCTTGGGATATTTGACTCCTCTAGATTTGAGGTCTTACCAATGCATTACCCAGCTCCTCGGAATGAGCCGTCTCCTCTGGAGCTTCCTCTTGTTCCAATCTGGTTCAACGCTTTCCAGATGACACACGCGTGTAGCCGAGATGTCAAGATGTTGAAGAATATCACGTGCCAGCATAGGGTTTTCTTTTGCAGCTGTAGCCAATTACCAACTTGTCTAAATTGTCCACTTCTCCTTGTGTGGCATTGTAATTTTTTTGATGTTCTCGGCCACAGATTCTCCCACCCCTATGCAGCGTGCTCATGATACCACATTTTTGCCTTTCTTTGGCATGTAGGACACTAGGGACGTGTCAGCCATGAACACAAACATAGAGGAATTGATAGGCCTGTTCAGTGGTTTTCAACAGCTGAGGTGGGGCTCTGGCTTGTTTTTTCGTACTGTTCCTACCATCATCAGCTTTCCTCTTGAGAAGTTCTGTCCCAGCTTGTGGGAAGTAAAAAATGTATTGCATGTGGTGTTGCGGCCATG
Source organism: Salvelinus sp. IW2-2015 (assembly GCF_002910315.2). Classification (NCBI taxonomy): domain Eukaryota; kingdom Metazoa; phylum Chordata; class Actinopteri; order Salmoniformes; family Salmonidae; genus Salvelinus; species Salvelinus sp. IW2-2015. The sequence goes on along the minus strand of NC_036863.1, from coordinate 35,798,920 downwards.
GAGTCCCTGTGTCACATCCAGGAAAACCCATATCCTTGTTCTTCTCAGGGGCTCCTCCATCTGGCTTCCCTGTACACACTTGCAAGTTCCCAATCATATGCTGAAGCAGCAACACAGGCAGCCCAGATCTTGATTCCATTTTTTGTGGTTTTGATGGTATGTACTGCCTGAAGGGGCAGCGGCACATAATGGCATAAGCTGCTCATCAACAGTAACATTGGGCCCAGGGTAGTAAAACAGGGGAGGCGGTCCACCCATTGTCCCACACTGACCTGATTGCAGCTAGTTTGTCTCTCTGCCGCCGAGCTGGTCTGGTGTCCCCGTTATCGAAGGGGAAAATCCTGGAAATAATGTGGAAGTTTTCCAGAGACATTGTTGCAAGAAATGTTCTCTACCAGTTCTGCATCCCAAAGGGATTCTGTGGATTCCCCATTGGATCGAAAACACAAGCAAGGATAAGAACCCCAAAGTAGTCCATCTCCTTCCATGTCTCTCCAAAAACACAAGTTCCCTCAAAATTAGTGCAGTCCAGAATGATTTTCAGAACACTTTATGTCCTGCACATGAGTAACCGAGATCCACGTTGACCCTGGTTGCATCCTTATCACATTGGCAGCCATGCGCGTGGCTCATTCCTTGGGCAAGAAGACCATTCAATTTCACCTTTTTTTAATAATGTCCCATCTGTTCTGTTGTATATCTACCATTGATTTGAGCGCTGTGGAGTGGAGTACATGCACTTAGGGTGACCAGACGCCACTCACTCAGCTGACCTTTGCTGATAAACGTACACGGTGGATTCCCAAGATCAATTCAATTATCTTCTCTCAAAACTGAATAATACACCATAATGAGGGATACATCACATCTATTGGCTCAAATTGACTTACCAAGTCATACTAACCAGGTCTGTCAGTAGAAATATTTGACGAAGGGTCCCGCCACATGAGAACCTCAGTAGTCATAATAGTACTTCTGAGCTGGTAAATAGAATAGGACAGTGTCCCACGTGATTGTGTCCCTGCTGAAATACTGTGACAAGTCATTTTCTTGAGCTATCATGATGCCTAAAAACTGTAGTTCCATGCATGCAGCGTGGGCGAAATGTAAAGGTAGAGATGACAGCTCATGAGTTGGCTCAACAGTCTAACCAACCACTTTAGTCAACAACACCCTGTTATCTTTGTCCCCTCCCAGACAGTACCCAGAACCCTGCTCAGGTGGAATGAAGACAACACTGTCTGTTGAAATCACCAGGGAGATCACAGACTTGCCACTCATGGCTATTAAAGTCTCCATGGAAACGGACAAGAGTTCACCACAGAGAATCTATATTGACTTTGTTTCACTTGGTTGCTCCAAAGGGCAGAACGCAAGTGAGACATTTATAGGGTTCTTATACAGTGAGGCCATTATGATAATCAATTTCGATACCACTTTTCCACTGTCGTTGTTGTAAATCATTGTCTGTATTGCAGGGTATACATGTACATTATCTCTCTCATTCTCTTGGTCTCTCACAAACACACTATCTCCCCGTCTCCCTTTCCTTCTCTCTCCCCTCTCCCTTTCCTTCTCTCTCCCCCTCTCCTTTCTCTCTTCTCTCTCCTTTCCTTCTCTCCCCTCTCCTTTTCCTAGGGAGAGGGGGAGAGAGAAGGAAAGGGAGAGGGGGAGAGAGAAGGAAAGGGAGACGGGGGAGATAGTGTGTTTGTGAGAGACCAAGAGAATGAGAGAGATAATGTACATGTATACCCTGCAATACAGACAATGATTTACAACAACGACAGTGGAAAAGTGGTATCGAAATTGATTATCATAATGGCCTCACTGTATAAGAACCCTATAAATGTCTCACTTGCGTTCTGCCCTTTGGAGCAACCAAGTGAAACAAAGTCAATATAGATTCCTCTGTGGTGTGAACTCTTGTCCGTTTCCATGGAGACTTTAATAGCCATGAGTGGCAAGTCTGTGATCTCCCTGGTGATTTCAACAGACAGTGTTGTCTTCATGCCCACCTGAGCAGGGTTCTGGGTACTGTCTGGGAGGGGACAAAGATAACAGGGTGTTGTTGACTYAAGTGGTTTGGTTAGACTGTTGAGCCAACTCATGAGCTGTCATCTCTACCTTTACATTTCGCCCACGCTGCARGCATGGAACTACAGTTCTTAGGCAGTCATGATAGCTCAAGAAAATGACTTTGTCACAGTATTTCAGCAGTGACACAATCACGTGTGACACTGTCCTATTCTATTTACCAGCTCAGAAGTACTATTATGACTACTGAGGTTCTCATGTGGCGGGACCCTTCGTCAAATATTTCTACTGACAGACCTGGTTAGTATGACTTGGTAAGTCAATTTGAGCCAATAGATGTGATGTATCCCTCATTATGGTGTATTATTCAGTTTTGAGAGAAGATAATTGAATTGATCTTGGGGAATCCACCTGTGTACGTTTATCAGCAAAGGTCAGCTGAGTGAGTGGCGTCTGGTCACCCTAAGTGCATGTACTCCACTCCACAGCGCTCAAGATCAATGGTAGATATACAACAGAACAGATGGGACATTATTTWAAAAAAGGTGAAATTMAATGGTCTTCTTGCCCAAGGAATGAGCCACCGCGCATGGCTGCCAATGTGATAAGGATGCAACCAGGGTCAACGTGGATCTCGGTTACTCATGTGSAGGACATAAAGTGTTCTGAAAATCATTCTGGACTGCACTAATTTTGAGGGAASTTGTGTTTTTGGAGAGACATGGAAGGAGATGGACTACTTTGGGGTTCTTATCCTTGCTTGTGTTTTCAGATCCAATGGGGAATCCACAGAATCCCTTTGGGATGCAGAAACTGGTAGAGAACATTTCTGTGCAACAATGTCTCTGGAAAACTTCCACATTATTTCCAGGATTMTCCCCTTRGATAACGGGGACACCAGACCAGCTCGGCGGCAGAGAGACAAACTAGCTGCAATCAGGTCAGTGTGGGACAAGTGGGTGGACCGCCTTCCCCTGTTTTACTACCCTGGGCACAATGTTACTGTTGATGAGCAGCTTATGCCATTTATGTGCCGCTGCCCTTCAGGCAGTACATACCATCAAAACCCCAAAAAAATGGAATCAAGATCTGGGCTGCCTGTGTTGCTGCTTCAGCATATGATTGGGAACTTGCAAGTGTGTACAGGGAAGCCAGATGGAGGAGCCCCTGAGAAGAACCAAGGGATATGGGTTTTCCTGGATGTGACACAGGGACTCCATGGCCGCAACACACATGCAATACATTTTTTACTTCCCACAAGCTGGGACAGGAACTTCTCAAGAGGAAGCTGATGATGGTAGGACAGTACGAAAAAACAAGCCAGAGCCCCCACCTCAGCTGTTGAAAACACTGAACAGGCCTATCAATTCCTCTATGTTTTGTGTTCATGGCTGACACGTCCCTAGTGTCCTACATGCCAAAGAAAGGCAAAAATGTGGTAATCATGAGCACGCTGCATAGGGGTGGGAGAATCTGTGGCCAGGAACATCAAAAAACATTACAATGCCACACAAGGAGAAGTGGACAATTTAMACAAGTTGGTAATTGGCTACAGCTGCAAAAGAAGAACCCTATGCTGGCCACGTGATATTCTTCAACATCTTGGACATCTCGGCGTACAACGCGTGTGTCATCTGGAAAGCGTTGAACCCAGATTGGAACAGAGGGAAGCTKCAGAGGAGACGGCTCATTCCCGAGGAGCTGGGTAATGCATTGGTAAGACCTCAAATCTAGAGGAGTCAACATATCCCAAGGACTCCAGCTTTTGCAGCCACTGTGAGGAGGATTCAGGAGGAGGATGCTGGTGCCCCATCCGCCTGACCCACATAACCAACAACTCAGTCCCTCATGTGGGGTGTAGACCGGCCTTAATTTGTATTCAATGGGGCTCATGTATCATTTCCATAAAATACTCTAAGTAAAATTTGTCCTTCCAATTTGTTCTGTTCYAAGCAATACATATCAGTAGTGATGAAAACCTTGTTTTAACTTTATATTTGTTCAAGATAAACACGATTTTTCCCACCCATGTCTTGAGCATAATTGATAATAATCGGAACTAGAAGCACAAGCATTTCGCGACACTGCTAACACTGCTAACATCTGCTAACCATGTGTATGTGACCAGTACAACTTGATTTGATTTGAACATTTTATTGATGAATGTGATCTAGCAGAGGTAAATGGCAAATATTAACCATGTATACTGTCTATATTGCTTGTAATTGATATAAGTCAACATCTAAGTATTAAATATGAAGTATTTTTTACATAAATTGTTATGGCTGTATTTTTTTTTAAACCCAATAATGTTGTGAGTCCATTAGACCCGCTTATAGTAGGTGAATAACAAAAACATGACTACCACACACGAGTTAAGTGCCTTTGAACGGGGTATAGTAGTAGGTGCCAGGCGCAKCGGTTTGTGTCAAGAACTGCAACGCTGCTGGGTTTTTCACYCTCAACAGTTTCCAGTGTGTATCAAGATTATCACGTGTGCTCCCTCTCTGGCCTCTAGGTCACCAGGCTGCTCGTTATGGCGCACACATGTCACCATCGTTACGCGCACCTGCGCGACGTCAGACTCACCTGGACTCCATCACTTCCTTGATAACCTGCCCTATATGTGTCACTCGCTTTGGTTCCTTCCCCAGGCGTCATTGTTTCTGTTTCAGTTTCCTGTCTGCACGTTGTTTGAGGTTCTTGTTTTGTATTATGTTGCATTTATTTTATTATAAACACTCCCTGAACTTGCTTCCCGACTCTCAGCGCACATCGTTACAAAGAATGGACAACACCCAATGGACTTTCGGCCAACTTGACAAAACAGTAGGAAGCATTGGAGTCAACACGGGCCAGCATCCCTGGGGAATGCCTTCGACACCTTGTAGAGTCCATGCCACGATGAATTGATGCTGTTCTGAGTGCAAAAGGGTGGGTGCAACTCAGTATTAGGAAGGTGGTCTTAATGTTTTCTACACTCAGTGTATAATCACGCTATACCACAAACATAAAGTTCAAATGCAGAGATTCTGAGATCACTGAGTGCTTTTGAACAAAACAGCGGTGCCAAGTGGTAGGCCTAGTAGACAAAATATCAGATATGTAAGGCATGACACAATTTATATTTAGGCTAGTTACATTAATAGTAAATATATGCCGTAAACAAAGGGCAAATGGAGATCCAAATAACCAYAACATAGCCTAAAGCTTATTACAGTGAGATGCAGACATGCACAGCTGTCTTGCCAAATAAATAGGCCTATACAGGCCTGTTTCAAAAATAGAAATGAATGCCGCTTTGCTCACGAGTTCAGTAATACGTTGTGATATGCCAAAATACACTTCTGTGAATCAAATTCGACCCACATAATCAATTAAGCAATGACAGCCTACCATAAACATGTTTCCAATAAGTACAGTTCCATTTACAACCACGAAAACCAATAGGCTACAAAGAAAACCATAATATCATCATTTCAGTGATGAAACATACCCATATGTCGCTATACCCAGGGGCGTAATTTGAGTTCTTGCATTGGATTTATATRGAATTCTGCTTATATCACACTAAACCACAAACATAAAAGTAAAAAAAAATGCTTTTGACCAAGAGGTGACAGGTTCAATGGCACAAAATCTCACTGTGCTCTACCAGCACCATGGGCAGTTCCCTACACACAGGAAATCACATGTATTTGTTGGCTATTGTGGACTTTATTGAGTTCCTTATTTAGATGGTACACTGATTATTGACACAATGACTGCTTGTTCTGTCACATAAACTGAAATTGTCACGCCCTGATCTGTTTCACCTGTCTTTTGGATTGTCCTCCACCCCCATCAAGGTGTCGCCCCTCTTCCCCATTATCCCCTGTGTATTTAGACCTGTGTTCTCTGTTTGTCTGTTGCCAGTTCGTCTTGTTTGTCAAGCTTACCAGCATTTGTCCTGTCAGCTCCTGTCTTTTCCCAGCCTCTCTTTTTCACACCCTCCTGGTTTTTGACCCTTGCCTGTCCTGACCCTGAACCTGCCCGCCTGAACACTCTACCTGARCCTGAGCRTGCCTGCCGCCCTGTACCTTTGCCCCATCTGGATTTCCGACCACTGCCTGACCTGAGCCTGCCTGCCGTCCTGTACCTTTGCCTCTGTTGCTGCAATAAACGTTACTTCGACACGGTCTGCATCTGYGTCTTGTCCTTATAGAAATTAGGCAAACTATTAGAATTTTAGTGACCAGGAACTGGCGGAGTGATTTCAGCATATTGCACCTTTAAGTAACCTTCTGTCGTATGTAACCGTACCAAACGTAACATATCATACTAATTTGAGTTTCCCGGATTTATGTTTACAGTGGCTTGCGAAAGTATTCACCTCCCTTGGCATTTTTCCTTATTTGTTGCCTTACAACCTGAAATTAAAATACATTTTTGGGGGTTTGTATCATTTGATTTACACAACATGCCTATCCCTTTGAAGATGCAAAATATTTTTTATTGTGAAACAAACAAGAAATAAGACAAAACAACTGAAAACTTGAGCGTGCATAACTGTTCACCCCCCCAAAGTCAATACTTTGTAGAGCCACCTTTACAGCTGAAAGTCTCTTGGGGTATGTCTCTATAAGCTTGGCACATCTAGCCACTGGGATTTTTGTCCATTCTTCAAGGCAAAACTGCTCCAGCTCCTTCAAGTTGGATGGGTTCRGCTGCTGTACAGTAATCTTTAAGTCATACCACAGATTCTCAATTGGATTGAGGTCTGGGCTTTGACTAGGCCATTCCAAGACATTTAAATGTTTCCCCTTAAACCACTCAAGTGTTGCTTRAGCAGTATGCTTAGGGTTATTGTCCTGTTGGAAGGTGAACTTCCGTCCCAGTCTCAAATCTCTGGAAGACTGAAACAGGTTTCCTTCAAGAATTTCCCTGTATTTAGCGCATCCACCATTCCTTCAATTGTGACCAGTTTCTCAGTCGCTGCCGATGAAAAACATCCTCACAGCATGATGCTGCCACCACCATGCTTCACTGTGGGGATGCTATTCTCGGGGTGATGAGAGGTGCCTATTTTTTTTCTTTAACTTCTTATGGCTGCAGGGGCAGTATTGAGTAGCTTGGATGAAAGGTGCACAGAGGTGCCCAGAGTAAACGGCCTGCTCCTCAGTCATAGTTGCTAATATATGCATATTATTATTAGTATTGGATAGAAAACACTCTGAAGTTTCTAAAACTGTTTGAATTATGTCTGTGAGTATAACAGAACTCATATGGCAGGCAAAAACCTGAGATAAAATCAAAACAGGAAGTGGAAATTCTGAGGCTGGTTGATTTCAACCAAGATCCCATTGAAATCACAGCGGATATGGATGAGTTTGCACTTCCTACGGCTTCCACTAGATGTCAACAGTCTGTAGAACCTTGTCTGATGCTTCTACTGTGAAGGTCTGCCATGACCTGACCATTCTTTGACCATGCACGTTCACATGAGAGGGAGCTCTGTTCCATCGCTTATCTGAAGTCAATGTAATTCTCCGGTTGGAACGTTATTCAAGATTTATGTTAAAACATTCTAAAGATTGATTCAATACATCGTTTGACATGTTTCTACGGACTGTTACGGAACTTTTGGACATTTCGTCAGGTTTTAGTGAACGCGCTTCCCTGACGTTGGATTTGTATACCAAACACGCTACAAAAATAGTTATTTTGGCATAAATGATGGACATTACCGAACAAATCGAACATTTCTTGTGGAAGTCGGTGTCCTGGGAGTGCATTCCGACGAAGATCAGCAAAGGTAAGTGAAGATTTATAATGCTTTTTATGAGTTTTGTTTGACTGCACAATTTGGGCGGGTAACTGTATGGCTTGCTTTTGTAGCTGAACTCTGTTTTCAGATTATTGAATATTGTGATTGGCCGTAAAGCTTTTTGAATCTGACACAGCGGTTGCATTAAGACAAGTGTTCTTTAATTCTATGTAAAACATGTATCTTTCATCAAAGTTTATGATGAGTATTTCTGTTATTTGACGTGGCTCTCTGCAATTTCTCCGGATATTTTGGAGGCATTTCTGAACATGGCGCCAATGTAAACTGAGGTTTTTGGATATAAATATGAACTTAATCGAACAAGACATATATGTATTGTGTAACATGAAGTCCTATGAGTGTCATCTGATGAAGATCATCAAAGTTAGTGATTCATTTTATCTCTATTTGTGCTTTTTGTGACTCCTCTCTTGGGCTGGAAAAATGGCTGTGTTTTTCTTTGAGTTGGTGGTGATCTAACATAATCGTTTGTGGCGCTTTCGCTGAAAAGCCTATTTGAAATCGGACACTTTGGTGGGATTAACAACAAGATTACCTATAAAATGGTATGAGATACATGTATGCTTGAGGAATTTTAATTATGAGATTTCTGTTGTTTGAATTTGGCGCCTTGCACTTTCACTGGCTGTTGTCATATCGATCTGTTAACGGGATTGCAGCCATAAGAAGTTTTTAAGCAGTGCTTTTTTCTGGCCATTCTTCTGTGAAGCCCAGCTCGTGGAGTGTATGGCTTAAGGGTCCTATGGACAGATACTCCAATTTCCGCTGTGGAGCTTTGCAGCTCCTTCAGGGTTATCTTTGTCTCTTTGTTGCCTTTCTGATTAATGCTGATTAAGTTTTGGCAGGTTTGTTGTGGTGCCATATTCTTTCCATTTTTTTAATAATGAATTTAATGGTGCTCTGTGGATGTTCAAAGTTTCTGATATTTTTTTATAACCCAACCCTGATCTGTACTTCTCCACAACTTTGTCCTGCCCTGTTTGGAGAGCTCCTTTTGCTTGGTGGTGCCCCTTGCTTAGTGGTGTTGCAGACTCTGGGACCTTTCAGAACAGGTGTATACTGAGATCATGTGACACTTAGACTGCACACAAGTGGACTTTATTTAACTAATTATGTGACTTCTGAAGGTAACTGGTTGCACCAGATCTTATTTAGGGGCTTCATAGCAAAGGGGATGATACATATGCACGCACCACTTTTCAATTATTATAATTTGTTATTTTTTGAAACGCTATTTTTCTTCTCTTTCACTTCACCAATTTGGACTATTTTGTGTATGTCCATTACATTACAAGTCCAAATATAAATCAATTTAAATTACAGGTTGTAATGCAACAAAATAGGAACAAATGCCAAGGGAAATMAATACTTTTGCAAGGCACTGTACTTTGTTTCGTCTAGTCTATGAGACCAGCCTGTCTACACATACAGCAGCTTGTCCATTATGTTGACACGGTGCCTGTCACTCAATCTTTTAACTTTTTGATATTTTTTATATAGGGACATAAAACTAAAACTAAGGGAGCTAAAGTTTGAACTGAGGGGGCTAAACCCCCTTTAGCCCCTTCGTGGTTCRGTGTCCGACTACAGATTAAAGCAAGATTTTGATCAAATCCAACCAGCTAGATTGAAACAATCTTACCTTTTCAAAGAGTTGCAGCTTCCTCGAACTTCCTGAGTAGTCAATTACTCCGTTCTCCCTGAAATATACCTGTAAGAGATCCCTCAAAAGCCAGTTGGATTAGTTCAGCTTTCCTCGGGTGTAGCCTCTTCTGTGCTGACTGAACACATTTGTCAAAGCGGAAAATTWGTTTTCGCAGGTAGCTGTGGACGCCCCAAAAGTCAGTCCATGTTTCAGTGCAGTAAGCATGGCCAGGATGGCGGAGAGATACCCAGAGGATAAATGCTGGATTTCAAGTGGGGTCCATTTGTCCTCATCGGAGCCAGAGCAGGCGATTTCAGTTGGCAAAAACTGGTCAGCTTCCACCAAATCTGATCCAGCAGTGGTTTGACATTTTTCACATCTAGAAAGTCATGGCTCTCTGGGTCAAGGGCACACAGGGTCTCCACCAGTTGGCTGTTGCGTTCGCTAAATCGTTCTGACARTTTACCAATGACAGCATCTAACGCGCTGAAAAAAAGTATTTTACATTGTCTCTTTTCCTTGGTCCTGCTGGCCTACTGTACRGTCCACCACATATTGCTGGAAATTTGTATGTACATAACATTGTCATTTGCTTGGAGCTGGTGGTGCGTCAATGCCACTAGGACTGCACTGTGCCCAAAAGGCTTCGTACTCGTTGAGGATTCTGTGTACCATGTTGGCTGTAAACATAAAGCCAGGGTCCGTCACCGCCTTCAGCAGCCCTGTAGCCTCCAGTCTTACTTTTGTGTTGTAGGAAAGCAGGCTAAGCCTCATTTAGCCCCCTCGTGGAGTCGGACTTGCGATATGGCTAAAAGTGTTACATTTTAAAGCATTAAACATCTCACTAAAAGCGTCAGTCATTGAAAAGGTATACTTAAACCTGAACGGGTTCTCCTGTAGATTAGTACGAATGGCTCAACCCTAAAATAATTGCCTTTATCCACACTACAACCTCTTACTTTTGGTTAATTGAGATCGGAACCATGTTCAAAATATGTTAAAAAATGTTATTATCTTTGATAATGATATAAATGGTGGAGTTATGTCACACGTGCAGGATACATAAACATATGGGGAAAAAATAAGCAAATCTGGAGAGAAACATAATGGGGATGTATTCCAATCTGCTTTCTTATGTGCATGCTGAGAAAGTTGTGGTAATATTAGGTCAAACTTAAATATAACATGTTCTAAATATTCTGTTCTGAGGACGTCCAAGACAAGGTAAAATGTCAATTTTACATCAATTGAATATTTTGTTAAACCTAAAACAAATACGCTATGAACGTCATATAAACAGACTTATTTCATTCTTAAGAACATTAAGGGAATGTCCTGTGCAACCTAACTTAATATGAATGTCATCACAACTGAGCATAGTTTGTGTTTTGGGAACCTATCTCTTGTAATGTACCCACACTGTTCCCACAACCTATTTAAATGTTCTGGGAACCTTCAAATAACTTAAAGGCTGTTCTGTCAACATTCTTGCAACATCAAAGGAATGTTTTGAGCAGTCAGATACAAACATTATCTGAATGTCAGRACAATTGGACAGTTTTAGTGTTTTGGTAACCATATCCCCACAATGTTCCCACAACCTAAAGAAATGTTTTATTAAAGAACATAGAACATGTATTCCGGGAATGTTCTTACAACATCAGGTGAATGTTTTTTGCACCCTAAAAGAAGCATTGGAATAATCTGCACAATTTGACAGTTTTTCTATTTTGGGAACATATCTTTTGGGATGTCCCCACAATGTTCCCGCCAGACTGTTCCCATAACCTAATAACATATATTGCAAACCTTTAAAGAAGAGATTAAATGGGTTCTGAAAATGTCCTTGTAACATCAGGTGATTGTTTTTTTTCACCCGAAAATAAACACTGTAGACTCATCTGCACAACTGGACAGTTTTTCTGTTGTGGGAACATATCTTTTGTGATGTCCACTCATTGTTCTCACAAGACTGTTCCCACAACCTAAGAAAACATTCTGAGAACTTTTAAAGAACAAATTAAATGTGTTCTAGGACACATACAGTACCAGTCAACAGTTTGGACACAACTACTCATTCGAGGGTTTTTCTTTATTTTTGACTATTTTCTACATTGTAGAATAATAGTGAAGACATCAGCTATCACTATTGTATTGGTGCCTAGATCCGAGTGGTGTGTCCTGTTCATGAATGTCGTCACGCAAGATAGGTGGGTGATTGACTCCGGCTGACTAGCGTGGCGTGCTGTGAGAAGAACGAGTAGTTTTGTTCCCATCCGTCATCTCGAGCGGGTGTGGACAGAGCGAAGGCGAGACTAGTGTGATCGACTGGCTCGCTGAAGCGGTTACAGCCACATGAAAAATCCACAGAGGTAGGGAGGCCGAGCAACCAGCCAACGAGGTGGATCTTGCAAGGTACGCAGCTGCCATCCACTTGTTTCGAGGTGTAGGGCCTTGATCAGCACCACGCTCCTGAAGGTACGAGAGGTCGACCTCACGATGCACACCACTGACTGACAGCTCCGTAGCGGCAGAGAGCACCCAAGGTCTTGTAACTGGATGCGAGCTTCAGATCGGAAGCCAGTGGAGAGAGCTGGAGGAAGGCTGGGGTGACGTGAGACGAGAACTTCGGGAGACAAGTTGAAACACCAGAATACGAAGGGCTGCAGTGACTGTTCCGGATAGTAGATTGTAGGCGAGTTATATGGCAGCAGGCAGGGAGCCCAGCCAACAAGCGAGTTGTCAGTAATGCCAGACGGGAGATGACAAGTGCTGGATTGGACTCTGGGCCGCCGCTTGCCTGCGTTGAGGCAGGGTCGTACTCTGCGAATGTTCTGTAGAAGCATGGAATCCTACAGGAAACGGGTCACCGCCTGATGTTAGTGAGAAACCGCCACATGGTAAGTAATGTACAAACAGGTATTACTACGGCCAATGAAAGGTTCCCTTTGAGCGATACTGGGAAAGTGACCATCTGAGCAAGATTGGAGTTCGCTGCAACCCTAAGTGAGCGAGATCATGGAGTACCAGGCAATGTGCCTTCACCCGAGGAAAGATGAAGTAGTGCGACTCTCGAGTCTTTGCATCGAGGAGGTCAGCTTTGAAGCGTAGAGCTAATAGAGTACCATGCCTCTACACTAGATAATTCAATGCCAAGACGAATCGAGAGATGGCGATTCTACCACCTGTAGCCTAGGAGGGAAAAAGGGAGAACGATATACATTTGTGTGTCGTCTGCATACAATGATAGGAGAGACATGTGAGGAGATGAACAGAGCCAAGTGACTTGGTTATAGCGAGAAATAGGAGAGGGCTAGAACAGAGCCCCTGGGGGACCACCCAGTGGTGAGGATAGCTAACTTGTGGTGCGAGACAGATTTCTCGCGCACGAACCACTGGTAAGGAGTCGACCTGTCAGGTAGGAACCAATCAAGCGTGGGCCGCGCGGAGATGCCCAGCCTCGGAGAGGGTGGAGAGGAGGATCTGATGGTTTCATCCAGTATCAAAGGCAGCCGATAGGTCTAGGAAGTGTATGAGAGCAGATGGAGAGAAGAAGTTAGCTTTTAGCAGTGCCGGAGCGCCTAGTTACACAGAGAAGAGCAGTCTGCACGTTGAATGACTAGTCTTGAAACCTGACTGACAAACCTGTTTCACTTTGTCATTATGGGTATTGTGGTTCGATTTATGAGGGAAAATGCTCTTATTTAAATCAATTTTTAGAATAAAGGCTGTAACATAACAACATTGTGGAAATAATCAAGGGGTCTGAAACTTTGTGAATGCACTACTGCTTGTTGCGGTTTTTAGTGCCAGCATTCAGTTTGTCGTGGTAAATCAAGACAGCAATGAAAAAATATAGATGAAAACTTTCTTGGTAAATAGTATGGTCTACAGGTTATTATGAGGTATTCTAACTCAGGCAAGCAGAACCGCAAGACTTGCTGAACATTAGAGATTGTTCACCAGTGTTGATAATCAAAGAGTCACACACCTCCTCTCTTGAGCTTACCCGAGCTGAGCTTACCCTTCTGTCCTGCCGATGCATAGACAAACCAGCTTGATGTACATTATCCATGTCTTTTGGCATGCCACAGCTCCGTGAAACATAGGATATTTACAGGTCTTTAGGTCCTGTTGATAGGATAGTCTCGAACAGGATCTCGTACAGTTGTTCTCCTGTGATTGTACGTTCACCAATAGAACGGAGGGTAGAAAGGGTTTTATGCACTCACACATACGTAGTTCCGTCAGGGTGCCCGCTCATGCCTCTCTTACCAATGTGTGGGCTCGCTATGGGATATTAAGTTAACAAATATATGATTGACATGCCCTCTGGATGTTCAGTTCCCATCAAATATTACACCAGTAGAGGAGTGTTAATGCACAATAATCGCTAATCCCAGTTAGAAGTGCTGTGTTTGTGTCAGTATGAGTCCTGTGAGTGCAGTACATGGGTGCCTGCGTGCGTACGTGTGTGAGTGTGTGTGAGAGAGAGAGAGAAACACAGGGAATAGAGATAGGGACAGAGAGAGAAGAGTTGTCACTTAATTGTTTTATATGATTCATTTCTCATCCTATTTATGTAACTATAATCAATTAATGGAGGATGTAAACAATAAACAAATAAATATGGCAATGACGAACACTGAAAGGAGGAGGGAGTGAGCAAACAAGGACATGAAGAGAGAGAGACGGGAAAGAAGTGATAGGGAGGGAGAGGGAGTAGACACCAGATGCGAAACCGAAATTACATTTATAACCTGAACAAGAAGGTTAGGTTTGGCGAGAAGACTGTCGTCATTCTGACTCCCATCAGCCAGTGTGAGGTGAGCTTCTCATTCTGTAACTACTTAACAGCTTTTGGCACTTTGGTTGTCTTTAAACTAGTTGTGTTTGCCGTGATTAATGTAAATGTGAATGTGTATTTCTAAGTTGTGTAGATGTCAGTCTAGGACGTTGTAAACAGTAAACCACATTTACCTTGTGTGTGCTTTAAGTGGTTTTCTGGGGGTCTCAGTCTCTTGCTGTATTCTGACAATTGTAAATAAATGATAGTTCGAAAACCCGATCCTAGGCAACACGGTGACTAGGGTCCGGTTTCAATGATGGACTATTTTGGCAAAGAGGAACTACTGCCTAAGTCATTACCTACATCGTTATTTTATACGCTTGATTAAAATACAAAATAGTAACTAGCAAGATGGAGATCACAGAGGTTCTTTTTAAAGAGTGCTTTTCTCAAGGGGCATCAACAACCTTCACTAGAACCACTGCAAACGTTCTGCAAACGTTCTGCACACTTTGGTTTTGAATTGTGACGTTCTGGCATGTCTGCTTGGTTATTGTTCGGGAGAGCCCACCATTGTTTCCTCTCTCTTATCGATGTAGATGACAGAGTTCCTCTATGCTATAGAGTCCATCATTGAACACCCCTTGTCACTGATGTTGCCTAGGGTTGGGTTTTCATGACAACTCAAATACAGCGTAACAAAAAATTTGAATGATGCAATGTTTTGAACATCTGTGTATTTGGCTGGTCTTCTGCAGTTCGGAGAAGTCTCAGGCTCACATATGTACTGTTCCTTTGTGCGTTTGTGTGCCTGGGTGTGTGTCCGTCACAGGAGGCTGCTGAGAGGGAGGACGGCTCATAATTAGGTGGTTGTAGCTTAGCTTTACTGTTCAATGATTTATTCTGCTGTTGGGAGGGGCCCAGACTTCTGACTCTAGGCTGTGACTATAAAAACATACTGGTTTATCCTAACCCTGAGGAGATGTCTTATTTACCCAGCATTGACATGTAGGTTTCGTGGGCAAGGGGGCACAGGCTAGCCTACACCAAGCTCTCACCAGCCCAACATGGCAGCCCAAGCAGAGGGCTAGCCAAAACACAAACTCACCATCACCAGCCAAACCCACAGCATCACCAGTCAAACACAGGCTAGCCCACATCAAGCCAACACCAGCCCAACATGGCCCAGCCGGAACCCGGCCAATACAGAGTAACCCGCACCAATCCCACATCAGCCCAACGTGCTAGCCATCACTAGCCCAAACAAGCCGGCTGGGATCGCTAGCCCGTGTTGATCTGATGTGGGATTGGGCAGGTTAGTTTGTGTTGGCCTGGTGTAGGCTGGCCCGTGTTGGGCTAGCCCACACCAAGCCCAGATACTTCATAATGTAGAGGCTGGGGCTCATTTGAATATTTGGGGGCACAGTTTGTACACAGTACTATTGGTGCAACTGTTGTTTTTTTCTTATTTTTCTTTCAAATCAAAACTCAAATCAAATTTTATTAGTCACATACACATGGTTAGCAGATGTTAATGCGAGTGAGCGAAATGCTTGTGCTTCTAGTTCCGACAATGCAGTATAACCAACAGTAATCTAACCTAACAATTCACACGTACTCTTACAACACACACACAAGTGTAAAGGGATAAAGAATATGTACATAAAGATATATGAATGAGTCGGTGGTACAGAACGGAATGGCAGATGCAGTAGATGGTATAGGAGTACGGTATTAAATATGAAGATGAGTACTGTAGGGTATGTAAACATAAAGTGGCATAGTTTAAAGTGGCTAGTGGTACATGTATTGCATAAAGATGGCAGATGGCAGTAGATGATATAGAGTACAGTATAATTACATATGAGCTGGGTAATGTAGGTATGTAAACATTGTATTAAGTGGCATTGCTTAAAGTGGCTAGTGGTACATTTTTACATAATTTCATCAATTCCCATTTTTAAAGTGGCTGGAGTTGAGTCAGTATGTTGGCAGCGGCCGCTAAATGTTAGTATGGTGGCTGTTTAACGTCCTGATGGCCTTGAGATAGAAGCGTTTTCAGTCTCTCGGTCCCTGCTTTGATGCACCTGTACTGACCTCGCCTTCTGGATGATAGCGGGGTGAACAGGCAGTGGCTTGGGTGGTTTGTTGTCCTTGATGATCTTTATGGCCTTCCTGTGACATCGGGTGGTGTAGGTGTCCTGGAGGGCAGGTTAGTTTGCCCCTGGGTGATGCGTTCTGCAGACTCTACTACCCTCTGGAGAGCCTTACGGTTGTGGGCGGAGCAGTTGCCGTACAGGCGGTGATACAGCCCGACAGGATGCTCTCGATTGTGCATCTGTAGAAGTTTGTGAGTGCTTTTGGTGAACAGCCGAATTTCTTCAGCCTCCTGAGGTTGAAGAGGCGCTGTGCGCCTTCTTCCACAACGCTGTTCTGTGTGGGTGGACCAGTTCAGTTTGGTCCGTGATGTGTACACCGAGGAACTTAAACTTTTCCACCTTCTCCACTACTGCCGTCGATGTGGATAGGGGGGTGCTCCCTCTGCTGGTTTCCTGAAGTCCACAATCATCTCCTTTGTTTTGTTGACGTTGAGTATCGAGGTTATTTTCTGAACCCCAAACTCGAGGGCCCTCACCCTCCTCCTGTAGGCCGTCTCGGTCGTTGTTGGTGATCAAGCCTACCACTGTAGTTGTCATCCGCAAACTTGATGATTGAGTTTGGAGGCGTGCATTCTGTACTATACCGCACTTTACTGTACTCTATTGTACTGTACTGCACGAACTCTACTCCAATCGTACTGTACTATACAGTGATGTAGTCTGCTGTACTGTACTCTACTGCTGTTCTACTTTGCCATAATGATGTCTAAAGTTGTGAAACATAGACGTCTATGATTGGTTCAGATTTGGTCCGGTCCAGAACATCAAATTTGTACTTGTTTGAGGGCTGAGCTAAATATATTTTTATATATGAGATCCTTCAAAGTAGCCACCCTTTGCATTGATGACAGCTTTGCACACTCTTGGCATTCTCTTAACCAGCTTCACCAGAAATTATTTTCTAAAAGTCTTGAAGGAGTTCCCACATATGCTGAGCACTTGCTGGCTGCTTTTCCTTCACTCTGCGGTCCAACTCATTCCCAAACCATTTCAATAGGGTGAGTGGAGGCCAGGTGGAGGCCAGGTTCATCTGATGCAGCACCCCATCACTCTCCTTCTTGGTCAAATAGCCGTACACAGCCTGCAGGTGTGTTGGGTCATTGCCCTGTTGAAAAACAATTGAAAGTCCCACTAAGCCGCAAACCAGATAGGATGGCATATCGCTGCAGAATGCTGTGGTAGCCATGCTAGTTAAGTCTGCCTTGAATTATAAATAAAATAATTGACAGTGTCACCAGCAAAGCAACCCCACACACCATCACACCTCCTCCTCCATGCTTCACCATATGAACCACACATAAGGAGAGCATCCGTTCACCTACTCTACATCTCACAAAGACATGGCGGTTGGAACCAAAAATCTCAAATTTGAAGTCATCAGACCAAAGGACAGATTTCCACCGGTCTAATGTCCATTGCTCGTGTTTCTTGGCCCAAGCAATTTTCTTCATATTGGTGTCCTTTAGTAGTGGTGTCTTTGCAGCAATTGTACCATGAAGGCCTATTCACGCAGTCTCCTCTGAAAGTTGATGTTAAGATGTGTCTGTTACTTGAACTCTGTGAAGCATATATTTGGGCTGCAATCTGAGGTGTAGTTACTTCTAATGAACATCCTCTGCAGCAGAGGTAACTCTGGGTCTTACTTTCCTGTGGCGGTCCTCATGAGAGCCAGTTCCATCATAGCGCTTGATGGTTTTTGCGACTGCACTTGAAGAAACTTTCAAAGTTCTTGACATTCCGGATTGACTGACCTTCATGTCTTAAAGTAATGATGGACTGCCATTTCTCTTTGCATATTTGAGCTGTTCTTGCCATAATCTGGACTTGGTATTTTACCAAATAAGGATATCTTCAGTATACCACCCCTACCTTGTCACAACACAACTGATTGGCTCAAACACAATAAGAATGAAATAAATTCCACAAATTAACTTTTAACAAGGCACACCTGTTAATTGAAATGCATTCCAGGTGACTACCTCATGAAGCTGGTTGAGAGAATGCCAAGAGTGTGCAAAGCTTCATCAAGGCAAAGGGTGGTTACTTTGAAGAATCTCAAATATAAAATATATTTAGATTTGTTTAACACTTTTTTGGTTACTACATGATTCCATATGTGTTATTCATAGTT
>NC_036863.1:35775043-35780310 GCF_002910315.2 Salvelinus sp. IW2-2015 | reverse complement strand
ACTTCCCAAACCATCTCAATAGGGTTGAGTGGAGGCCAGGTGGAGGCCAGGTGTGAGGCCAGGTGGAGGCCAGGTGGAGGCCAGGTGGAGGCCAGGTGGAGGCCAGGTGGAGGCCAGGTTCATCTGATGCAGCACCCCATCACTCTCCTTCTTGGTCAAATAGAGCCTGCAGGTGTGTTGGGTCATTGCCCTGTTGAAAAACAATTGAAAGTCCCACTAAGCGCAAACCAGATAGGATGGCATATCGCTGCAGAATGCTGTGGTAGACATGCTAGTTAAGTCTGCCTTGAATTATAAATAAATAATTGACAGTGTCACCAGCAAAGCAACCCCACACCATCACACCTCCTCCTCCATGCTTCACCATATGAACCACACATAAGGAGAGCATCCGTTCACCTACTCTACATCTCACAAAGACATGGCGGTTGGAACCAAAAATCTCAAATTTGAAGTCATCAGACCAAAGGACAGATTTCCACCGGTCTAATGTCCATTGCTCGTGTTTTCTTGGCCCAAGCAATTCTCTTCATATTGGTGTCCTTTAGTAGTGGTGTCTTTGCAGCAATTGTACCATGAAGGCCTAATTCACGCAGTCTCCTCTGAATAGTTGATTTTAAGATGTGTCTGTTACTTGAACTCTGTGAAGCATATTTTGGCTGCAATCTGAGGTGTAGTTACTTCTAATGAACATCCTCTGCAGCAGAGGTAACTCGGGTCTTACTTTCCTGTGGCGGTCCTCATGAGAGCCAGTTCCATCATAGCGCTTGATGGTTTTTGCGACTGCACTTGAAGAAACTTTCAAAGTTCTTGACATTTCCGGATTGACTGACCTTCATGTCTTAAGTAATGATGGACTGTCATTTCTCTTTGCATATTTGAGCTTTCTTGCCATAATCTGACTTGGTATTTTACCAAATAAGGCTATCTTTGCTAGTATACCACCCTACCTTGTCACAACACAACTGATTGGCTCAACACAAATAAGAAGGAAATAAATTCCACAAATTAACTTTTAACAAGGCACACCTGTTAATTGAAATGCATTCCAGGTACTACCTCATGAAGCTGGTTGAGAGAATGCCAAGAGTGTGCAAAGCTCTCATCAAGGCAAAGGGTGGTTACTTTGAAGAATCTCAATATAAAAATATAGTGTAATGAGTTGGACCGCAGAGTGAAGGAAAAGCAGCCAGCAAGTGCTCAGCATATGTGGGAACTCCTTCAAGACTTTTAGAAAATAATTTCTGGTGAAGCTGGTTAAGAGAATGCCAAGAGTGTGCAAAGCTGTCATCAATGCAAAGGGTGGCTACTTTGAAGGATCTCATATATAAAATATATTTAGCTCAGCCCTCAAACAAGTACAAATTTGGTTGTTCTGGACCGGACCAAATCTGAACCAATCATAGACGTCTATGTTTCACAACTTTAGACATCACAGTATGGCAAAGTAGAACACAGTAGAGTACAGTACAGCAGACTACATCACAGTAGAGTACAGTACAGCAGACTACATCACAGTATAGTACAGTACATTGGAGTAGAGTTCGGTGCAGTACAGTACAATAGAGTACAGTAAAGTGCGGTATAGTACAGAAAGAAAAATAAGAAAAAACAACAGTTGCACCAATAGTACTGTGTACAACTCTGCCCCCAAATATTCAAATGAGCCCCAGCTCTACATTATGAAGTATCTGGGCTTGGTGTGGGCTAGCCCAACACGGGCCAGCCTACACCAGGCCAACACAAACTAACCTGCACCAATCCCACATCAGATCAACACGGGCTAGCGATCWCCAGCCGGCTTGTTTTGGGCTAGTGATGGCTAGCACGTTGGGCTGATGTGGGATTGGTGCGGGTTAMCTTGTATTGGCCGGGGTTCGGCTGGGCCATGTTGGGCTGGTGTTGGCTTGATGTGGGCTAGCCTGTGTTTGACTGGTGATGCTGTGGGTTTGGCTGGTGATGCTGTGAGTTRGGTTTTGGCTAGCCCTTGCTGGGCTTGCCCATGTTGGGCTGGTGAGAGCTTGGTGTAGGCTAGCCTGTGCCCACCTTGCCCACGYAATACCTACATGTCAATGCTGGGTAAATAAGACATCTCCTCAGGGTTAGGTATAAACCYGTATGTTTTTATAGTCACAGCCTAYAGTCAGAAGTCTGGGCCCCTCCCAACAGCAGAATAAATCATTGAACAGTAAAGCTAAYCTACAACCACCTAATTATGAGCCGTCCTCCTCTCAGCAGCCTCCTGTGACGGACACACACCCAGGCACACAAACGCACAAAGGAACAGTACATATGTGAGCCTGAGACTTCTCCGAACTGCAGAAGACCAGCCAAATACACAGAATGTTCAAAACATTGCATCATTCAAATTTTTTGTTACGCTGTATTTGAGTTGTCATGAAAACCCAACCCTAGGCAACARAGTGACAAGGGGCTGGTTTCAATGATGGACTCTATAGGCATAGAGGAACTCTGTCATGCCTACATCGATAAGAGAGAGAAACAATGGTGGGYCTCTCCCGAACAATAACCAAGCAGACATGCCAGAACGTCACAATTCAAAACCAAAGTMTGCAGAACGTTTGCAGAACGTTTGCAGTGGTTCTAGTGAAGGTTGTTGATGCCCCTTGAGAAAAGCACTCTTTAAAAAGAACCTCTGTGATCTCCATCTTGCTTGTTACTATTTTGTATTTTAATCAAGCGTATAAAATAACGATGTAGGTAATGACTTAGGCAGTAGTTCCTCTTTGCCAAAATAGTCCATCATTGAAACCGGACCCTAGTCACCGTGTTGCCTAGGATCGGGTTTTCGAYACTATCATTTATTTACYATTGTCAGAATACAGCAAGAGACTGAGACCCCCCAGGAAACCACAAAGCACACACAAGGGTAATGTGGTTTACTGTTACAACGTCCTAGACTGACATCTACACAAACTTAGAAATACACATTCACATTTACATTAATCACGGCAAACACAACTAGTTTAAAGACAACCAAAGTGCCAAAAGCTGTTAAGTAGTTACAGAATGAGAAGCTCACCTCACCACTGGCTGATGGGAGTCAGAATGACGACAGTCTTCTCGCCAAACCTAACCTTCTGTTCAGGTTATAAATGTAATTTCGGTTTCCATCTGGTGTCTACTCCCTCTCCCTCCCTATCACTCTTTCCCTGTCTCTCTCTCTTCATGTCCTTTGTTTGCTCACTCCCTCCTCCTTTCAGTGTTCGTCATTGCCATATTTATTTGTTTATTGTTTACATCCTCCCATTAAATTGGATTATAGTTACATAAATAGGATGAGAAATGAATCATATAAAACAATTAAGTGACAACTCTTCTCTCTCTGTCACTATCTCTATTCCCTGTCGTTTCTCTCTCTCTCTCACACACACTCACACACGTACGCACGCAGGCACCCATGTACTGCACTCACATACTCATACTGTACAAACACAGCACTCTAACTGGGATTAGCGATTATTGTGCATTAACACTCCTCTACTGGTGGTAATATTTGATGGGAACTGAACATCCAGAGGCAGTCAATCATTATTTGTTAACTTAATATCCCATAGCGAGCCCACACATTGGTAAGAGAGGCKGATGAGCGGGCACCCTGACGGAACTACGTAGGTGAGTGCATAAACCCTTTCTACCCTCCGTRCTATTGGTGAACGTACAATCACAGGAGAACAAACTGTACGAGATCCGTTCGAGACTATCCTATCAACAGGACCTAAAGACCTGTAATATCCTATGTTTCACGGAGCTGTGGCTGCACAAAGACATGGATAATGTACATCAAGCTGGTTTGTCTATGCATCGGCAGGACAGAAGGTAAGCTCAGCTCGGGTAAGCTCAAGAGAGGAGGTGTGTGACTCTTTGTTATCAACAGCTGGTGAACAATCTCTAATGTTCAGCAAGTCTTGCGGTTCTGCTTGCCTGAGTTAGAATACCTCATAATAACCTGTAGACCATACTATTTACCAAGAAAGTTTTCATCTATATTTTTTCATTGCTGTCTATTTACCACGACAAACTGATGCTGGCACTAAAACCGCAACAAGCTAGTGCATTCACAAAGTTTTCAGACCCCTTGATTATTTCCAAATGTTGTTATGTTACAGCCTTATTCTAAAATGGATTAAATAAAGCATTTTCCTCATCAATCGACCCACAATAGCCCATAATGACAAAGTGAAAACAGGTTTGTAGAAATATTTGCAAATGTATTAATTATAAAAAACTGAAAAACCTTATTTATATATGTATTCAGAGCTTTTGCTATGAGACTCGAAATTGAGCTCAGGTGCATCCTGTTTCCATTGATCATTCTTGAGATGTTTCTACAACTTGATTGGAGTCCACCTGTGGTAAATTCAATTGATTTAACATGATTTGGAAAGCACACACCTGTCTATATAAGGTCCCARAGTTGACAGTGCATGTCAGAGCAAAAACCAAGCTATGAGGTCGAAAMAATTCTCCGTAGRGCTCCGAGACAGGATTGTGTCGAGGCACGGATCTGGGGAAAGATACCAAACCATTTCTGCAACATTGAAGGTCCCCAAGAACACAGTGGCCTCCATAATTCTTAAATGGAAGAAGTTTGGAACCACCAAGACTCTTTCTAGAGCTGGCCGTCCGGCAAAATGAGCAATCGGAGGAGAAGGGTCTCGGTCAAGGAGGTGACCAAGAACCCGATGGTCACTCTGACAGAGCCCCAGAGTTCCTCTGTGGAGATCGGAGAACTTTCCAGAAGGACAACCATCTCTYCAGCACTCCACCAATCAGGCCTTTATGGTAGAGTGGCCAGATGGAAGCCACTCCTCAGTAAAAGGCACATGACAGCCRGCTTGGAGTTTGCCAAAAGGCCTCAGAAACAAGATTCTCTAGTCTGATGAAACTAAGATTGAACTCTTTGGCCTGAATGCCAAGCTTTACATCTGGAGTAAACCTGGCACCATACCTACGGTGATCCCAAGTCAAGTCCCAAGTCAAGACAGGCAAGTCCGAGTCAAGTCTCAAGTCAAGACCGACAAGTATCAAGTCAAGTCTCAAGTCCTAAACTTTGAGTTCGAGTCCTAAACAAGTCATAATGTGCTTCTTTACCAAATGTAATACCATTTCATATTTTTAACAAGAGTAATAGTTAGTATATTACATTTACGCAAATCATGAATGCTTTAAAAAATATCTATATATTATTACTTTCCAAATAAACGTTAGATTTCCATGGAAATACACGGGTAGCCATGAGCAAA